>NW_021821436.1:0-70752 GCF_901001135.1 Rhinatrema bivittatum | reverse complement strand
TAAGTGTCCTCGTGTTCTGCCTTGCATCTCGGGTCTGCTCAGTTAACGAGAGCTCCAGGGTATGCAGACTGCGGCAGGACCCATTGGTTTAAATAAAAGCATGCAATTCTGTACGGAAAGGAGTGAGCTGGGGAAACTCCGGCACTGCTATTTGTGCACAGAGACAGGCCCTCGGTAACCCAGGATAGGACGGCTTTAATTGTGCCTGAGGTCGTCGCAGTGCGCTGAGCAGGCAGTAAAACAAGATGGAACAGTTGGCCTGCTTTTCCTTGTAGAAAGAGAGATGCCTGGTTCAGCTCCCTGTGCCACATTTGGGAAGCGCAGGGTGTGCGGCACAGGGGTGTAATGCACTCTCCGCGAGTCTCACGTTGCACGCGGGATGTACAGTGAGACCCTGGAATTTGAGGGCCACGATTGGACAGAAGGGAGGATGCACAACTGCCCAATTTTTTTTTTTGACCTGATAGTTCCCTCCTGTCCCTTTGAGCTTTCTGCGGTGCCAGTAGCCTTCCTTCATAACTACCCCGGGTTTTTAACCTTCTCCCCCACTTTCTGTCCAGCCCGGTCATCTGGGTGACAGATCACGGCTCCCCGCGGGCCCTGAAACCGGTCACCAGGTGTCACCATTGTGTGGTAGCAGCAACCCCCTGGGGTCTGTGAGTGCTGCCTCTACAGCATTCACACCAGGGCCGAGGGACAGAAACCGGACTCAAGAAAGCAACCCAGGTCTCTCCCGTGGCAGCGTCTGGGGTTCCTCCACCAACACTGCAGGGTGTGTATGCAGGGAGCTTGCCATGGTTTCCCTGGGCACGAGGAGGAGGGCGGGCTGTAAAACCCACTTATGTCACCTTTATTGTGTGCTGGTGAAATTCCTGCATATGAAGCATTGCACCTTATTTCTCTCAGTGCTCTCATCCCAAGCACTTTACAGCTTTTACCCAGTTATAGTTGCTGCTTATTTTGCCTGCTTTTGGCAGATGGGAGGCTGGGTTTACCATGCACGATGGTGTGCAGCGATCCGTATCTATAAATTACGCACCATAAATCAAAGAGAAAACCGGCAAGGATGTGACACATCCAGAAAATAGATCACATAGCAAACTGAAGGTCTTGCAGGTGGCAGTCCCACGACAGCCACAACAGCATCCAGTCGTGAGCCTCTTGGATGGTAGGAACAGCAGACCAGTCGGCACGCCCTCAAAGAATGCAAAAATCCCTCTGTGCCAACCTGATACCAGGCGTCCCACGGATAACCGGCTGGATTGTTGTGCTGCACGCCCTCTGCGTGTTCCTGGGCCATCTGCAGGGCTGTCAACCAGGAGAGAGACCTCCGGGGTGATTGTGTCTGATGTCAAGGTAACAAAAGCACTGTGATGAGACAGAGCACAGAGCCAGGGGAGACAACCAGGGAGCTTAGGGAGATTGGTAACAGCAGAAGAAAGGAGCTGATAATGGCTCTGTACAGGCCTTGGTGAAACCTCACCTGGAACACCATGCCCAGTGCTGGAGGACTTATCTCCAAAAGGTATATACAAGACGCAGTTAGTGCAAAAGCCATAAGAAATGAGACGAAAGGACCTAGATAAGAGGAAAGTGGCGGGGATATTATGGAATAAGGCACAAGAAATAAACCTTTTCAGGGGAAAGAATGCTCTAGAACAAGAGGTCACAGTGTGGGGCAGACTCGGTAGCAATGTCAATAAATATTTCTTCATGGAAGGGTGGGGGGTCAGTGAGGATAAAAACAGTCACCCTCAAACCAGCAGAACTCCCAGGGTGGTCATATCTGATGTCCTCAAGGGTGCAAAACAGTGGCCAGAGCCAGCAAGCGGCAGATTTAAAGCAGACCACGGGACGTATTCTTTCACTCGGCGCACAGTTCAAGCTGTGGAATCTGTTGCCAGGGGACGTGGTCCCAGGTGGACTTGGGAAAGAGAGAGACTATTGAGGATCTGCCGGGTACTGGTGACCCGGGCTGGCCACCGTCGGAGACAGGATGCTGGGCTCGCTGGACCTTGGACGGGCCCGGCATGGCACTTCTGGAAGGGCGTGAGGGCGCGCAGGGAGAGGTGTAACGGGAAGAAATAAGGTGGTGGTGGTGGTTAATAGCTCTGCACGGTTTTGTTAGTGAGACCGCATCTGGAGTATTAGGAGCAGTAATGAACAATAACGGAGAGCCGGGGACAGGAGGATGTGCGGAGAAAGCTCCTCAGTTTTGCGTAAGGCGTGGGCAGTGAGATATTCTTTCAGATAGCTGCTTCACCTTTGATTGTTGCACGTACATTGATTTTCTCCTAAATTTTCTTCAGTTTGATATGTGAACTAGTGTGTTTTTTCTTTTTTTTTTTACCGGTTTTGTATTTAGCTATACATCTTGAGCAGTACTCGCTCTCGTTCTAGATGTACGAGGCAGAGAGAGGGGGGGCAAAGTCAGGGGTTAATAAAAAAAAAAGAGCAAAGGCTTGATGAGGATGGGGCCTGCTGCACCACTGCAGGGAGGGTAAGTGGATGCTTGACCGTGAGGAGGAGCTCGAGCAGACCTGAGGGGGGAGAGGGGGAAAGAAACGGAGGCATTCCTGCACACCGGAGTGCCGGGAATTTACGTTTGCTCCGACGTCATCCAGAATCTGTGGGTCTCTGTTCACGTCACTTTGCTGGTGGCATCTACCTGGCAATTTGTAGCGCCGTAGGGGGCCCCAGAAAATACCAATTGCCTTTTTCGTCCCCCTTCCCTCCTGGCATCCTTAGAAGTCTGGTGAGTGTAAACCACCCTTGGCCCTAAACTCTCAGTGCCCTGAATACATCAGATGTGGGGTAGAGGTGCTGTGAGAAGGTCATTCTAAGAGGTTTTCACAGGCATAGCGTGATGACATCTTAAGATGACCAGGACGTTTTCCAGGCAGCACTTCCCTGTATAAGGAGAAGCTGTTATGTGTCTGGTTTCTTTATTTATAACCCACTTAAAATCCCTAAGCGGCTCACGTAAAGGACATTCATCATAGACACGAGGGTTGCACAGACCCTTTCTCCTGGCTGCCACCTTGGAGAGAGTCTCTGCCAAAGTTCCGAGTGTTCAAAGCCTGACTACATTAATGTTGGTGGTAGTACCGGCTGGCAAAATAATGTTCTCCCCTTTTATTTTTTGTAATAATATCTTATGCAGATGGGAAGATAGTTTTCCGGCATCTCCTGAGCCTGCGTTCCTCGGCAGACCCCTGCAGTCTGATGGTGCACCAGGGTGAGAGGAAGTGACGGTGCCACGCAGGCAGTTGCCGTGTGAGCACCCCGGACAGCGACCTGCAGGAGCCAGCCCTAGACGGAGGAGTGAGAGGAAGCGACGGTGCCCCGTGGTTAGCACCGGTGACGCCGCGTACAGCGACCCACAGGAACCGAAGCCTGGACGCCAGCGGCCCGAACCTGTGCTCGCAGCTCAGCCAGCTGGACATCGGAGAGAGCCCGAATGGTGCCTGCACCAGCACGCCACGGGAGTGCGAGGAGCCTGGCGAATCGCTAGACCCCAGGGCCGAAAGGGAAGCCTTCACGGTGAAAGAGGTGGCAGAGCCCCCACAGAGCTCTCGGTCTGGCCAAGAAGAGGAGGACAAGGTGCACGGGATGATGCTTCAGCCTGTCAAAGATGTGGCAGATTGCAGCCCTGCGGTCGTCTACAGCATCTCTGTAAGAACCAAGATCAATTTCATGGCAACTAAACTGAAGAAGGGAGAGGAACACCCCGGCAGAAGTGAAGTTAGTTATGATATGATAGGAGGTCTGAGCTGCCAGCTGAAAACCATCCGAGAAACCATCGAGCTGCCTCTAAAACAACCGGAGCTGTTTAGGAGCTACGGTAAGCTGCCTGCGAATGTCTGAATAGCAAGTTTTCTTCAACCTGTCCTTTGCAAACCTCTGATTTTTAGCATTAAGTAAGTTCAGTTCCCAGCTTAGGTGTAGGCCTAGGTGACATGAGCTGGTGACTGACCTCGGTCCACTTCCAGGGACCATAGCAGAAGCGTTCCCAGCGAGGCTCCTGTGACTCGCCCCTGGCTGGTGACGGGGACACACCACGAGGGGGAGCAATGAGAAGTAAAGCTGAACGAAGCATTTCCCTGCACATGCAGCCCCATCCCTCCCCCAGGCTACACAGGAGGCTGCCATGCAGAGTGCTCTGCCTCTCGGACCAGCAGCAGATGCAGTGGGCAACGCACGGGCCGTGTGACCTGCGACCTGGCTAAGCCGAGCGCTTCTTATCAGCTTCTCAGCATGCACCGTGCTTTTCCACTGCTGTTCTGTTTTCAGAGGAGGACGTCCACCAGACCTTTGCTGCTGCCGTTTTAGGCCACAGAAGGATCTTTGGACCTGTTTTCCAAAAATGTTTTGCTAGTCAGACTTTCCTGCTTGCCCTGTCCTTCCTCCTCTGTGGTCTCTCAGGTTAGGTTTTTCGGCCAGTTTTCAAGTTTTCTTGGTTTAATGTGATAGAATACTGAATGAGGGTATATAAAACAAATAAACCTGTAAGAGAGAGACTGCCCTTTACATACTGGAGTGTAAGAGAGCTGTCAACTATCTGGAACAGGTGAGAGCCCATAGAAAGTCCACCCAGCTCTTTCTTTTGACTCTCTTAGCGGCCAGTGCCCTGGCAGGACTTGCTTTAGAAGGACTTATCGAGTCCCAGGTTATTAGATGAGACTTGCAAGGCTGAAGCAGGTAGTCCCAGAAGAGTACTGTGCACAATATTTTCAAATTCTGCATATTTTATAGCACAATATCATCACTGTCTGAGCAGTAATCTTGTTCTAAATAATTACTGAACAATGCAGATTCTCCCAGGAGGGCCTTTGTAAGTGCACCCGTAAGGCTGTGGACCATCCTGACCCCTCCACTGTCTTCAGTCCCCAAGCCCAGTGCACCCACCTACTCTCTCCTCCATCCCTCCATCACTCTCCCAGGCTTGGCCCCTTAACTCATTCTCCCCGCCCTAGGCCACACCCAACAACTCAAAACTTCCTGCCCAAACCCTACTCCTCGACTCATGTCCCTCCAAAACCCAAATCATCTCTCCATGCACTCGCTCTCTCCTTCCTTTCAAGCTTTACCCATCCACTCTCTCTTTCCCTCCTTCTGGGTAACTCCACCTCCTCTTCCTGTTTGTGCCTGCATGGGCTGGGCTGTCACACCCTTTGTCCTCCTTCCAGCTCACGGGGGCCGATAATGAATTCTGCGACAATTGTGATTTCTCAGTGGCACTGAATTTCACCAGGAGCACATTCATCAGTCAGATTCCCTTGACAATGCCCTCCTGTTAGAGTTCAGTGTTTGCACTATTTTGGCCTACATAAAAACAGAATAGGACTCTGAGGCTTATCTAGTGTGCCCAAATTCATTCCTGGTGCAATACCATGGACCACGGGTGGCCAATTCTTCTTGAGGGCCACCACCTGGTCGGGTTTTCAGGGCTCCCTAATGAATATGCATGAGAGAGACTGTAGTTGATGCGATGTAGTTGAGACATACAGTTGATGCGGTGTGCATGCAGATCTATCTCATGAGCACTCATTAGGGATATTCTGAAAACCTGATTGCTTGGTGAACCGCGAGGACAGGTATTGCCCACTCTTGTATAGAACATAGTTGATTTAAGAACATAAGAAATTGCCATGCTGGGTCAGGCAAATGGTCCATCAAGCCAAACCAGGCCACAAGAACCTGGCAATTACCCAAACACCAAGAAGATTCCATGCTACTGATGCAATTAATAGCAGTGGCTATTCCCTAAGTAAACTTGATTAATAGCAGTTAATGGACTTCTCCAAGAACTTATCCAAACCTTTTTTGAACCCAGCTACACTAACTGCACTAACCACATCCTCTGGCAACAAATTCCAGAGCTTAATTGTGCGCTGAGTGAAAAAGAACTTTCTCTGATTAGTATTAAATGTGCTACTTGCTAACTTCATGGAATGCCCCCTAGTCCTTCTATTATCCAAAAGTGTAAATAACCGATTCACATCTACTCGTTCTAGACCTCTCATGATTTTAAACACCTCTATCATATCCCCCC
The DNA here is from genome assembly GCF_901001135.1 of Rhinatrema bivittatum. Lineage (NCBI taxonomy): Eukaryota > Metazoa > Chordata > Amphibia > Gymnophiona > Rhinatrematidae > Rhinatrema > Rhinatrema bivittatum. The sequence goes on along the minus strand of NW_021821436.1, from coordinate 64,697 downwards.
TCAGTCGTCTCTTCTCCAAGCTGAAAAGTCCTAACCTCTTCAGCCTTTTCTCATAGGGGAGCTGCTCCATCCCCTTTATCATTTTGGTTGCCCTTCTCTGTACCTTCTCCATCGCAACTATATCTTTTTTAAGATGCGGTGACCAGAATTGTACACAGTATTCAAGGTGCGGTCTCACCATGGAACGATACAGAGGCATTATGACATTTTCCGTTTTATTTACCATTCCCTTCTTCAAGCCATCAGTATTCTTTTTTTTTCCCCCCTGTAAATAAGCCTTCGGGATCCTCAATCTTGGACCTCTCCGCTTTACTCCTAATAAGGGATTATCAAAAATCCCTACCTCGACCCTGAGATTCATCTTTTGTCCAGTTACTTATTCTCCTCCCAATAACCCTGTATCTTGTCACAAGTCCCAAACATGTGCCCGAATGTGCCAAGTCCTATATTACATTTAGGGCATTGAGCCGTCCTGGCCATTTTAGCTTAGGCCAGATATGGGGAAATAAAGACTCCTACGCACTTTCTCTGTCACCTTTGGGGTACCCCAGAAGCATCCCCCCTAATTGCTATCCAGCCATATTTAAGTTATTCTCTCTTCCAACTGCCAACTAGGTCTTCACAACTGTGCTCTGTCTCTAAATGTGAGAGTTAGAAAGTGAAGTTCTGACTTTTCAGTTTAGAAAAATTCCTCCATTTTAGAATCTAAACTTCCTGAAAGGTTGGTTTTATCCAAGGTAGCAAAACAAACGTGCTTATCTGTGACAGGTATTCTCTGTGGACAGCAGAACACATGGGTAACTTCATTCCATGGTGCAGAGCAGGTTTCTTTCTCTCATATACCTCAGCAAGTTTGAGTTTTGCTTTCTTTGCAGCCAGGGACCCTCTGTGCTTATTCCAGGATTTCTTGAATTCTGTTACTGTTTCTACCTCCAGCAGCAGCTTTTCAGAAGAAATGTCTTCTGATGTTACTCCTGGTTTTACCCCCTTGAAGCCTCCTCATATGATTTTTTTAGAGCATGCTTTTCAGTGAAAAATAGTTGTCCCTTGTGCTTTTTATATCTTTGAGGTACTGGAATATCTCTCTCCTGCCGCTCTGTCTCGTCTCGGGTCCTTAAAGCTCGTACCATAGGACTTTAGGTACAGATACTGCACCATCTGGTATGGGGACAGACTTAAAGATCTGAACATGTACACCCTAGAGAAAAGGCGAGATAGGACAGAGACATTTAAATACCTTAGAGGTTGCCATGCACAGGAGGCTCTAGAACGAGGGGTTGTGGGATGAGGGTGAAAAAAGGGCAGACTCAGGAGTAATCTTAGGAAATATTTCTTTACAGAGAGGGTGGTGGATGCGTGGAACGGCCTCCTGGTGGAGATGGTGGAAGCAAGGACAGTATCTGAATTCAGGAAAGCACGGGATAAATACAGGGGATCTCTGAGGGAGGGGTAGGGATTGTAAGGCTGAGCAGTTGGGTGTGGATGGGCAAACTAGATAGGCCATCCGGTCTCCTTCTGCCCTCATGTTTCTGGGCTGCCTCTACTCCTCATATCCTCTTCGGCAGTATGGCCTCCAGGACTGCACACAATGCTGCTCCAGGTGAGGTTTATGGCACACGGTCCATTTTTCCCATCCTCCTTCTGCCCATACCCTTTCGAGGCCTTCCAGTTCAGGCTTTGCCACCTTCAGCTTGGCTTAAGTGTATTGGTTTTGAAAGAAACAAAGCACTCGGCTCCCCTTCTGTGTGGTCATGCCAGGTTTTGTGATAATTCCCACAGCTTTGTTAGTGAGGCTGTGGTAAAAACTCAAAAAATGCAAGGAACAGCCAAAGTAAACAATAAAGTCCCAGCCTTCGACCACCTTACCAGTAGAGTTCCTCAGTGTTTATTCCAAGCCCTTTTGGATTCTGCCATCATTTTTGCCTCTACCACCTCTTAAGGGAGGGCATTTCAGGCGTCCACCACCCTTCCCGAGAAAACATCTCCTGAAGTTGTTCTTGAGTCCACCCCCTTAGTTTCCTATCACGACTCCTAGTTCCGTAACTTCCATTCTCGTCAAAATGTTCCTCGTGCATTATTAACAACCTTTCAGGTATGTAAACGTCTGTATCATATCCCCCCCCCGCCTCTTCTCTCTTCTTGGGGGTCACGTGTTAAGGGCTTTAAGTCTGACACTGCACCATTTTGGTAGCCTTTCTCTGGCCTGCCCCGATCCTCTCTCTGCCGTTTTCAGATACGGCCTCCTGACCTGAACGCAGTATTCTAGGCGAGGTCTTGCTAACGACCAGCACAGAGGCATTATTAATGCTATGCTCCCCAGCATCGCTCTGGCCAGTGCCTCTTTCACTATCTCGATATTATCAGGCTCTTTTACCCTGAGGTTGCTGTCCTGGTCGGTGCCTCCGTTTCTCGTTGTATACTGCATCCCAAGGGCACGACTCTGCCCTTGTTTGAATTGAGTCCTAACTGCTGGGCATTCGACCACTTCTCAAGCTTTCTTAGATCGCTTCCCATTCCGGCTGCTCCTCAAGCGCATCCACTCTTCTGCAGGTGTTAGTGTTCTCCACAAAAAGGCAAACCCTTCTCATTTTAACACTATATAGTGTTTGCAAAGGTATCGAAGAGAGATGCCCTCAGGGCTGAGCCTCAAGTTGACCCATGTGTGTGACTTCTAGTTCCTCGTACTTCTGTCATCCGAGAACAAGGCTTACCGGTAAGCGATTACCTTTTCCCTCACCATACTGAAAGCCCCCAGCCCTCTTAATCCTATACTATTCGGAGAATTAGTCACATGGCGCTCTGCTCTGTCCTGTCAGATATCGTGGTTTATCAATGCCATGGATGAATCAGTAGCACGTTGTACGTGAGTATCTCTCTGACGCGGTAATTAATTGTCATCTTTGATTTTCGAAAGAGCTTTGCCATGGGTGTCAAATAGAAGGCCCCCATTGGAAGTGCAGTGTGTACCCCCTGCTCTGTGTCTTTGGGTCTGAGCACCTCCCATGGCCTCACCCTGCACTTTTACAGATTTACTGCTTTGGAATGAAAGGTGAAGATAATCGGTCACTAATTTGTTGCATGTTTTGCTTTTTGAAGGAATTCCTCCTCCCAGGGGGATATTGCTGTACGGTCCTCCAGGGACAGGCAAGACCATGATAGCCAGAGCCGTGGCAAATGAAGTCGGAGCCCACGTTTCGGTCATTAATGGGCCAGAGATCATGAGCAAGTAAGTGTAACCCAGCTACGTCCGCGGTCTCTGGCTCGCTGAGTCTCTGCTTCGTTTGGTGGAGCGGAGCTGAGAGATTCTGCGCTCTTGGATCCTGAGGAGGCAGTGAGGAACACATTTTACTGACCGGAGATCAGTTCAGGCTCCAAAGCAAAGGGTGCCCTCCCTGACATTGAGGTCGGGGCGATGGCTCAGTACTGGGTCAGAGGAGAGAGACGTCCTTAACACTAGGCTGGGCAGTTGACTTAGTAGTGACTCAAAGGGAATGTAATTCCCCAGTACTGTGCAGGGGCATTGGTCTAGAATTGGCTTTAAAGGAAGAATGTCCCCTAATGCCCTGCCATAGAGGACGACAAGAGGTAATGACCAATTACCCTATGTATTCTGTCCATTAATTCCAGTCCACGCTGCTTCCATCCATTGAAGCTTGAGCACTTGTGGGTTATAACTTCTTATTGAAGTCAGATTTTATTGGTTTTTTCCTCTCTGGTTTTCTACCATCCTGGATAAATGAGCAAACCAGATCCCAGACTTAATCTATCGCCCAGCAGTTCCCCACTCCATGTCTTACCACCAAGATGTGTAATAACCTAAGCAGTTAGCAAAACTAGTGCGGCTATTGCCCTTACATCTGGCTGCCTAGGCTCCCTGATCTTGCTGGACAGTGCCAGGTGACTGTCGACCTGCTGGCATCATCCCGGTTGGTTTCTGGAGAGCGATGGCCTGCTGGCTACTCGTGACCTCTATGTTACTTCCCTTATAGGTGATGGGTACTGGCTCATCGGGAAGGTGCCTCCGGGAAGCGTAACTCTCTGCAGTCCCTGGCGCAGTTCTCCCTTCTACTTACCGACCAGACCTGTCTGCCTAGCGCCTGAGATCTGATGGGTACAGAGCCCAGCGTAGTTCCTATAAGTCAGTCGGTCCCAAAACTTTCCTTGTGCTTTCACAGCCAGGCTGGGTTTCAGGACATCCACAATGAATAGGCATTGGAGAAATTTGCATATGCAGGTTTGAGAACCAGTGATGTCAGCCCTGGATTAACCATTAAGCAAAATAAGCACAGCCCAGCAATGTTGCCCCCTTGTTATAAGTAAATAATTTGCTTATTTTGCTTACTGCTATTCAGTGTTAAATACAATGTAAAAACAAGTTAATATTTAATATAGTTGTGGGGGATGGCCTGGAAGAAAACTTAATTTTGAATCTGTTTCACCTTCAGCATTTATTGATTCTCAATGTTTTGTCAGTAAGCAGTGGCAGGTCCGAGGGGGGCACCATTGTTGGGCTGTGCTTAGGGCATCAGTTGGCCCTAATCTGGCCCTGAGGGATGAGCCTGTAGGTAGCACAGGGGCTGCTTAGCCACCCTCTCCCTGGGGTATCTTTAAAGCTTTAAGGTACTATTGTGACGCGGGAAACCTAGAGGAGGTTTGCAACCTCCATGGCGTCAGGTTGAGCGTTAAAGCTCCTGCTTGCACTTGGGAGAAAAGGGAATGGGATACTGTAAATCCCGATGTTCTTTATAGAGGGTATTGCGATGTAAGTTAGCTGTTCACAAGCCCCCCCCTCCCCCCCCATCTGCAGCCCATGGTAGTGCCTGCCACCCCCGGGGAGCAGCAGGAGATCCACCCCCTCTTGCACCAGGGATATCCCCCCCCCCCCCCCGGAAGATAAAGCGCACCTCCTAGTGTGAGACTGAGCTGCAGCACGCGGCCACCAGAGCTGCTTTTGTAACATCCCCGCTGTCCCCTGCAGGTTCTACGGAGAGACGGAAGCTCGCCTGCGCCGGATATTTGCAGAAGCCTCCCTACGGTAATGCCTGCTTCCAGATATGTAGAAATGAAAGATCTTTGGGAAAGGAATGTGTTGGTAATGACTCTGAGTGAGCTGAAATCATTTTTTTTTTTTTTTTACTTTTGGCGAGGGAAAGGGGGCGATTGATAAATTCCACTTGGCAGAGGCCTCTCTTGGACTTTGAGAGATAATTACTTCCACCAGCAAGCTACAGTGATCAGGGGCTAGAGCAGGGGGTGGGCAGTTCCGGTCCTTGAGGGCCACAGACCAGTCGGGTTTTCAGGATATCCCTAATGAATATGCATGAGAGAGATTTGCATGCACTCTGCCTCAGTTGTATGCAAATCTATGTCATGCATATTCATTAGGATATCCTAAAACCTCGACAGGTTTGTGGCCCTCGAGGACTGGAATTGCCCACCCCTGGGCTAGAGAGTGGTGGCGATCAGTTCCTGTCATCAGCGTTTGCGTGACGTGCCTTTGCAGCTAACGAGTTCAAAGCACGGTGCAGACAATTCAGCTAGCACAGCGGCAGAGTTCAGTACGATGTAACATGCAGTGCAATAGTGAGATTGACAGACTGGAGACCAGGGCAGGGGTTAATGCAATTGCAAGACAGGCACAGTGGAAGCAATGATTACATAAAAGGTAGAAGAGAAACTGCGGGCATCTAACGGTGCAGCGGAGCATGTTAGCCAGGTGCATCGGTGGGATTTCAGTTTACCAGTCCCTGTGTTTTAAGAGAAGCAAAAACGCAGCATAGATAAAGTGCAGATGTTTATGGTCAGCTGATGCCGAAGTCCCTGGGGCCCCAGCGTTTACGGTGCGAGGTTCTGCTACGCAGGCATTAGGGGAAAAACGCAGGACTCTTTCTACGGCCAAGCGCAAAAGCAAAGCCCATTCAAGCAGCAGTGTCTGAATTATGCGGAAGGCTGCTCTCCCCATACAAATGTTGCTAGCAGTAATTTTGTTATGGGTTTGATAGTTGCTTGGTTTTCATTGCAAGAATTAATATACTTAACGTAAGGCATGGGGCAGCACTTACTTTCCTTAACATAAGGCTTGGAGGTAACCTGCACGGAGCGGCAGTTACTACCGTAAGAAACTTTCTGGGCAGCCTGGATGGGCCTTTGGTCTTTTTCTGCCGTCATTACGAGGTTACTGTGATCTGTAGTGGCGGCACTCAGTTCCATAGTGTAGGGTCCTCCTGGTCCTAGTGAGCTGCGCGATGTTGAGTTGAAGGTACTTCCAGCTGACACGAGCAGGCGTATAGTGAGAGAGGGATCTCCAGTCATAGGTTGCTGCTACTTTTTCGAGTGATCTATAGGTCAGGAAAAGTATTTTTGCTGGATGGTTTTTGTAATGTTTTGGTTTGTAGCCTAATACGCTGTGAGATCTGGTGAATCAGGCAGGTAATAAATAAACTGGTACACCCCAATGGCAGAAGATTAGTGTTTGTCACTATTGCACTAGATCTTCCGGTGCCCAAGAGGTTCGCTTTAATAAAGGTTCTCGTTTTCAGCCGGCCCTCCATTATATTCATTGATGAGCTGGATGCGCTGTGTCCGAAGCGAGAAGCGGCTGAGAATGAAGTGGAGAAGCGCGTGGTGGCCTCGTTACTGACCCTGATGGACGGCATTGGGACAGTGAGTACCCTGACCACAGGCGTGGCTGATTGTCGGAGACGGCAGACTCCCAGCAGCAGAGTGTACCGGCATGCGTACACAGTGCCCGCCTCCAGCACGTGTTACAGACTTAACGTGCGGGTTACTGGCGCACCATGCCCAGAATGTATTGTGATGTAATACGCAGAGATTATTGTAAAATGACCTGAAGGGAATGATATGAGATAACACTGAGTATGGTGGTGCAGTGCACAGAAATTAATACACATAATTTGCAGAGATTATTGTGAGATAACATGAAGGAGGTTATTGTTACACAATCCTCAGAGATTATAGTATGATAACTTGCAAAGGTTATTGTGATTATAATACAGAGGTTATTGTGACATAATGTCCAGAGGTTATTGGGGTATATTAGTACGTAGGTATTCTGGTTACAGTTGTGTTCCTTCATGTTATCGACGTCTGAAGGAGGAAAGGCTGAAACCATGCTTGCATTTCACCCTGTGTTCTGCAGTTCTGGGTTTCCAGTACAAATATTTGAAAATGTGTGGATCGGAAGCAGGTTCATTTTCATCTTTTCTTGGGGATGTGCCGGAATAGAGGAGGGGAGGGCTGCTTTGTGGAGCAGAGTGCGCTCTCGTCTCTTCTGGTGCCTGGGTTTCCTTTGTCTGTTCTTGGAGAGACTGGAAAGACAAGTTCATAGATGCAGTGGCGTAAAACCAGGATTGGCCCAGCTGGCATAGTCCGTTCATCACCCTAACACTCTTAAGAAATACCCTGCACTTTGCTATGAGTTAATGCTCCGTATTCCAAACAGTAAAGCAAACTGGAATCTGACTGAGCATGATGAACCTCCAGCCCTGGAGAAGCCAGCAGGCATGGGCTGGGAGTCACTGGAAGGGTTCGGTTCTACAAAGTTACTTACCAGAGGGGCATGTTACCTCAAGGGGGGGGGGGATTCAAGAGAATGCCCAGCTGAATGCACAGGCCTAGCCAATCCTGGCGTTACTCGCCTTGTACGCAGGGGAAACGCAGGGCTGCTTCTCCGGGAGTGCGCGAAGGTTTGTATTTAATTTCCAGGATGCCCGTGTTCCTAGAGAAAACGATGGCAAGTTTCCTGGAGACGTTATGGTTTGGGACCAGAAATGCCCTGGAGGGTTAGGGGCAGGGTGTGCCATGCAGTGCGAGTGCTCTAGACAGGAGTTTGTGGACGTGCCCTGGAGGGTTAGGGGGCAGGTGTGTCATGCAGTGCGAGTGCTCTAGATGGGAGTTTGTGGACGTGCCCTGGAGGGTTAGGGGCAGGTGTGTCATGCAGTGCGAGTGCTTTAGACGGGAGTTTGTGGACGTGCCTTGGAGAGTTAGGGGGCAGTGTGTCATGCAGTGCGAGCGCTTTAGACGGGAGTTTGTGGACGTGCCCTGGAGGGTTAGGGGCAGGTGTGTCGTGCAGTGCGAGTGCTCTAGATGGGAGTTTGTGGACGTGCCCTGGAGGGTTAGGGGCAGGGTGTGCCATGCAGTGCGAGTGCTCTAGACGGGAGTTTGTGGACGTGCCCTGGAGGGTTAGGGGCAGGGTGTGTCGTGCAGTGCGAGTGTTCTAGATGGGAGTTTGTGGACGTGCCCTGGAGGGTTAGGGGCAGGTGTATCATGCAGTGCGAGTGCTTTAGACGGGAGTTTGTGGACGTGCCCTGGAGGGTTAGGGGCAGGTGTGTCATGCAGTGCGAGTGCTTTAGACGGGAGTTTGTGGACGTGCCTTGGAGAGTTAGGGGGCAGTGTGTCATGCAGTGCGAGCGCTTTAGACGGGAGTTTGTGGACGTGCCCTGGAGGGTTAGGGGCAGGTGTGTCATGCAGTGCGAGTGCTCTAGACGGGAGTTTGTGGACGTGCCCTGGAGGGTTAGGGGGCAGGTGTATCATGCAGTGCGAGCGCTTTAGACGGGAGTTTGTGGATGTGCCCTGGAGGGTTAGGGGCAGGTGTGTCATGCAGTGCGAGTGCTCTAGACGGGAGTTTGTGGACGTGCCCTGGAGGGTTAGGTGGCAGGTGTATCATGCAGTGCGAGCGCTTTAGACGGGAGTTTGTGGACGTGCCCTGGAGGGTTAGGGGCAGAGTGTGTCATGCAGTGCGAGCGCTTTAGACGGGAGTTTGTGGACGTGCCCTGGAGGGTTAGGGGCAGGTGTGTCATGCAGTGCGAGTGCTCTAGACGGGAGTTTGTGGACGTGCCTTGGAGAGTTAGGGGGCAGTGTGTCATGCAGTGCGAGCGCTTTAGACGGGAGTTTGTGGATGTGCCCTGGAGGGTTAGGGGCAGGTGTGTCATGCAGTGCGAGTGCTCTAGACGGGAGTTTGTGGACGTGCCCTGGAGGGTTAGGGGCAGGGTGTGTCATGCAGTGCGAGCGCTTTAGACGGGAGTTTGTGGACGTGCCCTGGAGGGTTAGGGGCAGGTGTGTCATGCAGTGCGAGTGCTCTAGACGGGAGTTTGTGGACGTTCCCTGGAGGGTTAGGGGGCAGGTGTATCATGCAGTGCGAGTGCTTTAGACGGGAGTTTGTGGACGTGCCCTGGAGGGTTAGGGGCAGGTGTGTCATGCAGTGCGAGTGCTCTAGACGGGAGTTTGTGGACGTGCCCTGGAGGGTTAGGGGCAGGTGTGTCATGCAGTGCGAGTGCTTTAGACGGGAGTTTGTGGACGTGCCCTGGAGGGTTAGGGGCAGGTGTGTCATGCAGTGCGAGTGCTTTAGACGGGAGTTTGTGGACGTGCCTTGGAGAGTTAGGGGGCAGTGTGTCATGCAGTGCGAGCGCTTTAGACGGGAGTTTGTGGACGTGCCCTGGAGGGTTAGGGGCAGGTGTGTCATGCAGTGCGAGTGCTCTAGACGGGAGTTTGTGGACGTGCCTTGGAGAGTTAGGGGGCAGTGTGTCATGCAGTGCGAGCGCTTTAGACGGGAGTTTGTGGACGTGCCTTGGAGAGTTAGGGGGCAGTGTGTCATGCAGTGCGAGCGCTTTAGACGGGAGTTTGTGGATGTGCCCTGGAGGGTTAGGGGCAGGTGTGTCATGCAGTGCGAGTGCTCTAGACGGGAGTTTGTGGACGTGCCCTGGAGGGTTAGGGGGCAGGTGTATCATGCAGTGCGAGCGCTTTAGACGGGAGTTTGTGGACGTGCCCTGGAGGGTTAGGGGCAGGGTGTGTCATGCAGTGCGAGCGCTTTAGACGGGAGTTTGTGGACGTGCCCTGGAGGGTTAGGGGCAGGTGTGTCATGCAGTGCGAGTGCTCTAGACGGGAGTTTGTGGACGTGCCCTGGAGGGTTAGGGGGCAGGTGTGTCATGCAGTGCGAGCGCTTTAGACGGGAGTTTGTGGATGTGCCCTGGAGGGTTAGGGGCAGGGTGTGCCATGCAGTGCGAGTGCTCTAGACGGGAGTTTGTGGGCGTGCCCTGGAGCGTTAGGGGCAGGGTGGTGCCATGCAGTGCGAGTGCTCTAGATGGGAGTTTGTGGACGTGCCCTGGAGGGTTAGGGGCAGGGTGTGCCATGCAGTGCGAGTGCTCTAGACGGGAGTTTGTGGACGTGCCCTGGAGGGTTAGGGGGCAGGTGTATCATGCAGTGCGAGCGCTTTAGACGGGAGTTTGTGGATGTGCCCTGGAGGGTTAGGGGCAGGGTGTGCCATGCAGTGCGAGTGCTCTAGACGGGAGTTTGTGGACGTGCCCTGGAGCGTTAGGGGCAGGGTGTGCCATGCAGTGCGAGTGCTCTAGATGGGAGTTTGTGGACGTGCCCTGGAGGGTTAGGGGCAGGGTGTGCCATGCAGTGCGAGTGCTCTAGATGGGAGTTTGTGGACGTGCCCTGGAGCGTTAGGGGCAGGGTGTGCCATGCAGTGCGAGTGCTCTAGACGGGAGTTTGTGGACGTGCCCTGGAGGGTTAGGGGCAGGGTGTGCCATGCAGTGCGAGTGCTCTAGACGGGAGTTTGTGGACGTGCCCTGGAGGGTTAGGGGGCAGGTGTATCATGCAGTGCGAGCGCTTTAGACGGGAGTTTGTGGATGTGCCCTGGAGGGTTAGGGGCAGGGTGTGCCATGCAGTGCGAGTGCTCTAGACGGGAGTTTGTGGACGTGCCCTGGAGCGTTAGGGGCAGGGTGTGCCATGCAGTGCGAGTGCTCTAGATGGGAGTTTGTGGACGTGCCCTGGAGGGTTAGGGGCAGGGTGTGCCATGCAGTGCGAGTGCTCTAGATGGGAGTTTGTGGACGTGCCCTGGAGCGTTAGGGGCAGGTGTGTCATGCAGTGCGAGTGTTCTAGATGGGAGTTTGTGGACATGCCCTGGAGGGTTAGGGGCAGGTGTATCATGCAGTGCGAGCGCTTTAGACGGGAGTTTGTGGATGTGCCCTGGAGGGTTAGGGGGCAGGTGTATCATGCAGTGCGAGCGCTTTAGACGGGAGTTTGTGGATGTGCCCTGGAGGGTTAGGGGCAGGGTGTGCCATGCAGTGCGAGTGCTCTAGACGGGAGTTTGTGGACGTGCCCTGGAGCGTTAGGGGCAGGGTGTGCCATGCAGTGCGAGTGCTCTAGATGGGAGTTTGTGGACGTGCCCTGGAGGGTTAGGGGCAGGGTGTGCCATGCAGTGCGAGTGCTCTAGACGGGAGTTTGTGGACGTGCCCTGGAGGGTTAGGGGGCAGGTGTATCATGCAGTGCGAGCGCTTTAGACGGGAGTTTGTGGATGTGCCCTGGAGGGTTAGGGGCAGGGTGTGCCATGCAGTGCGAGTGCTCTAGATGGGAGTTTGTGGACGTGCCCTGGAGGGTTAGGGGCAGGGTGTGCCATGCAGTGCGAGTGCTCTAGATGGGAGTTTGTGGACGTGCCCTGGAGGGTTAGGGGCAGGTGTGTCATGCAATGTGAGTGCTCTAGATGGGAGTTTGTGGACGTGCCCTGGAGGGTTAGGGGCAGGGTGTGCCATGCAGTGCGAGTGCTCTAGACAGGAGTTTGTGGACGTGCCCTGGAGGGTTAGGGGCAGGGTGTGCCATGCAGTGCGAGTGCTCTAGACAGGAGTTTGTGGACGTGCCCTGGAGGGTTAGGGGCAGGGTGTGCCATGCAGTGCGAGTGCTCTAAACGGGAGTTTGTGGACGTGCCCTGGAGGGTTAGGGGCAGGTGTGTCATGCAATGTGAGTGCTCTAGATGGGAGTTTGTGGACGTGCCCTGGAGGGTTAGGGGCAGGGTGTGCCATGCAGTGCGAGTGCTCTAGATGGGAGTTTGTGGACGTGCCCTGGAGGGTTAGGGGCAGGTGTGTCATGCAATGTGAGTGCTCTAGACGGGAGTTTGTGGACGTGCCCTGGAGGGTTAGGGGCAGGGTGTGCCATGCAGTGCGAGTGCTCTAGACAGGAGTTTGTGGACGTGCCCTGGAGGGTTAGGGGCAGGGTGTGCCATGCAGTGCGAGTGCTCTAAACGGGAGTTTGTGGACGTGCCCTGGAGGGTTAGGGGCAGGTGTGTCATGCAATGTGAGTGCTCTAGATGGGAGTTTGTGGACGTGCCCTGGAGGGTTAGGGGCAGGGTGTGCCATGCAGTGCGAGTGCTCTAGACGGGAGTTTGTGGACGTGCCCTGGAGGGTTAGGGGGCAGGTGTATCATGCAGTGCGAGCGCTTTAGACGGGAGTTTGTGGATGTGCCCTGGAGGGTTAGGGGCAGGGTGTGCCATGCAGTGCGAGTGCTCTAGATGGGAGTTTGTGGACGTGCCCTGGAGGGTTAGGGGCAGGTGTGTCATGCAGTGCGAGTGCTCTAGACGGGAGTTTGTGGACGTGCCCTGGAGGGTTAGGGGCAGGGTGTGTCATGCAGTGCGAGCGCTTTAGACGGGAGTTTGTGGACGTGCCCTGGAGGGTTAGGGGCAGGTGTGTCATGCAGTGCGAGTGCTCTAGACGGGAGTTTGTGGACGTTCCCTGGAGGGTTAGGGGGCAGGTGTATCATGCAGTGCGAGCGCTTTAGACGGGAGTTTGTGGACGTGCCCTGGAGGGTTAGGGGCAGGTGTGTCATGCAGTGCGAGTGCTTTAGACGGGAGTTTGTGGACGTGCCCTGGAGGGTTAGGGGCAGGTGTGTCATGCAGTGCGAGTGCTTTAGACGGGAGTTTGTGGACGTGCCTTGGAGAGTTAGGGGGCAGTGTGTCATGCAGTGCGAGCGCTTTAGACGGGAGTTTGTGGACGTGCCCTGGAGGGTTAGGGGCAGGTGTGTCATGCAGTGCGAGTGCTCTAGACGGGAGTTTGTGGACGTGCCTTGGAGAGTTAGGGGGCAGTGTGTCATGCAGTGCGAGCGCTTTAGACGGGAGTTTGTGGATGTGCCCTGGAGGGTTAGGGGCAGGTGTGTCATGCAGTGCGAGTGCTCTAGACGGGAGTTTGTGGATGTGCCCTGGAGGGTTAGGGGCAGGGTGTGCCATGCAGTGCGAGTGCTCTAGACGGGAGTTTGTGGACGTGCCCTGGAGCGTTAGGGGCAGGGTGTGCCATGCAGTGCGAGTGCTCTAGATGGGAGTTTGTGGACGTGCCCTGGAGGGTTAGGGGCAGGGGTGTGCCATGCAGTGCGAGTGCTCTAGACGGGAGTTTGTGGACGTGCCCTGGAGGGTTAGGGGGCAGGTGTATCATGCAGTGCGAGCGCTTTAGACGGGAGTTTGTGGATGTGCCCTGGAGGGTTAGGGGCAGGGTGTGCCATGCAGTGCGAGTGCTCTAGACGGGAGTTTGTGGACGTGCCCTGGAGCGTTAGGGGCAGGGTGTGCCATGCAGTGCGAGTGCTCTAGATGGGAGTTTGTGGACGTGCCCTGGAGGGTTAGGGGCAGGGTGTGCCATGCAGTGCGAGTGCTCTAGATGGGAGTTTGTGGACGTGCCCTGGAGCGTTAGGGGCAGGTGTGTCATGCAGTGCGAGTGTTCTAGATGGGAGTTTGTGGACATGCCCTGGAGGGTTAGGGGCAGGTGTATCATGCAGTGCGAGCGCTTTAGACGGGAGTTTGTGGATGTGCCCTGGAGGGTTAGGGGGCAGGTGTATCATGCAGTGCGAGCGCTTTAGACGGGAGTTTGTGGATGTGCCCTGGAGGGGTAGGGGCAGGGTGTGCCATGCAGTGCGAGTGCTCTAGACGGGAGTTTGTGGACGTGCCCTGGAGCGTTAGGGGCAGGGTGTGCCATGCAGTGCGAGTGCTCTAGATGGGAGTTTGTGGACGTGCCCTGGAGGGTTAGGGGCAGGGTGTGCCATGCAGTGCGAGTGCTCTAGACGGGAGTTTGTGGACGTGCCCTGGAGGGTTAGGGGGCAGGTGTATCATGCAGTGCGAGCGCTTTAGACGGGAGTTTGTGGATGTGCCCTGGAGGGTTAGGGGCAGGGTGTGCCATGCAGTGCGAGTGCTCTAAACGGGAGTTTGTGGACGTGCCCTGGAGGGTTAGGGGCAGGTGTGTCATGCAGTGCGAGTGCTCTAGACGGGAGTTTGTGGACGTGCCCTGGAGGGTTAGGGGCAGGTGTGTCATGCAATGTGAGTGCTCTAGATGGGAGTTTGTGGACGTGCCCTGGAGGGTTAGGGGCAGGGGTGTGCCATGCAGTGCGAGCGCTCTAGATGGGAGTTTGTGGACGTGCCCTGGAGGGTTAGGGGCAGGGTGTGCCATGCAGTGCGAGTGCTCTAGACGGGAGTTTGTGGACGTGCCCTGGAGGGTTAGGGGCAGGTGTGTCATGCAGTGCGAGTGCTCTAGACGGGAGTTTGTGGACGTGCCCTGGAGGGTTAGGGGCAGGGTGTGCCATGCAGTGCGAGTGCTCTAAACGGGAGTTTGTGGACGTGCCCTGGAGGGTTAGGGGCAGGTGTGTCATGCAGTGCGAGTGCTCTAGACGGGAGTTTGTGGACGTGCCCTGGAGGGTTAGGGGCAGGGTGTGCCATGCAGTGCGAGTGCTCTAGATGGGAGTTTGTGGACGTGCCCTGGAGGGTTAGGGGCAGGTGTGTCATGCAGTGCGAGTGCTCTAGACGGGAGTTTGTGGACGTGCCCTGAAGGGTTAGGGGCAGGGTGTGCCATGCAGTGCGAGTGCTCTAGACGGGAGTTTGTGGACGTGCCCTGGAGGGTTAGGGGCAGGGTGTGTCATGCAGTGCGAGTGCTCTAGACGGGAGTTTGTGGACGTGCCCTGGAGGGTTAGGGGCAGGGTGTGCCATGCAGTGCGAGCGCTCTAGATGGGAGTTTGTGGACGTGCCCTGGAGGGTTAGGGGCAGGGTGTGCCATGCAGTGCGAGCGCTCTAGACGGGAGTTTGTGGACGTGCCCTGGAGGGTTAGGGGCAGGGTGTGCCATGCAGTGCGAGCGCTCTAGACGGGAGTTTGTGGACGTGCCCTGGAGGGTTAGGGGCAGGGTGTGCCATGCAGTGCGAGCGCTCTAGACGGGAGTTTGTGGACGTGCCCTGGAGGGTTAGGGGCAGGGTGTGCCATGCAGTGCGAGCGCTCTAGACGGGAGTTTGTGGACGTGCCCTGGAGGGTTAGGGGCAGGGTGTGCCATGCAGTGCGAGTGCTCTAGATGGGAGTTTGTGGACGTGCCCTGGAGGGTTAGGGGCAGGGTGTGTCATGCAGTGCGAGTGCTCTAGATGGGAGTTTGTGGACGTGCCCTGGAGGGTTAGGGGCAGGGTGTGTCATGCAGTGCGAGTGCTCTAGACGGGAGTTTGTGGACGTGCCCTGGAGGGTTAGGGGCAGGGTGTGCCATGCAGTGCGAGTGCTCTAGACGGGAGTTTGTGGACGTGCCCTGGAGGGTTAGGGGCAGGGTGTGCCATGCAGTGCGAGTGCTCTAGACGGGAGTTTGTGGACGTGCCCTGGAGGGTTAGGGGCAGGGTGTGCCATGCAGTGCGAGTGCTCTAGACGGGAGTTTGTGGACGTGCCCTGGAGGGTTAGGGGCAGGGTGTGCCATGCAGTGCCAGTGCTCTAGATGGGAGTTTGTGGACGTGCCCTGGAGGGTTAGGGGCAGGGTGTGCCATGCAGTGCCAGTGCTCTAGATGGGAGTTTGTGGATGTGCAGAAATCTCGCATTTGTCCAGGAAGAAGGAGCTATTTGTGCAAATTCTGACTTCAGTTCTTTCCAATTTTCAGCGGCCAGCGCCTTGCACCCCTTTTAACTTTTAAAGACTGTCGATCGCTGGTTTCTGGGATATATCCGACGTGCTCTCTGTTTGTCTTGTGTTTGCTACCAGGAGGGGAGCGAGGGGCATCTCTTGGTGCTCGGTGCTACTAACCGCCCCCAAGCCCTAGACGCCGCCCTGCGCCGGCCTGGCCGCTTTGATAAGGAGATAGAAATCGGGGTTCCCAATGCCCAGGGCCGCCTGGACGTCCTACAGAAGCTGCTGAGGAGGGCGCCTCACTCCCTGGCGTTGGCAGAGCTGGTGCGGCTGGCGGATGCTGCCCACGGCTACGTGGGGGCGGACCTGGCAGCGCTGTGCAAGGAAGCAGGTGAGGCTAAGGCTTTCTGTCTGGCACTGGAAGTACGACTGTCATGTTGCAAGCTGACTCTGCTGCAGCTGCCAGGGCGTTTCTGGCCTAGCCTGGGGGGATCTTTCCGCAGGTGCTGCAGGATTATTGTGAGCAGTACCTGCTAAGAGACCACAGCAACAGGCAGAACCTGGAGGCATGGAGGGGGGGGGGGGGGTCAGCTGTGAAGGGTTAAAATACAAAGATTCCCATTGTAGCAGCTGCCTGCCTGCAAAATGTGCCTTGTTCCAAACAGAAGTCCCAACCCCGGGCTCTGTCTTGGCTAGTCTTTATTGCATTGGTTGTATCCTTTCATAAGACGCTTTTTATGGCTGGCGCTGTAAAAGTGAGAGCCTTGGTTTAACTCGTATGCCTTCCCTGTGGTTTCTGGCTTATGTCTGTTTTACTACGTAGATATATGTTTTTGGCCACTTGGATACTGCAGAGAGGAAACAGAGTATGAATCACGGGATGTGTTCTTTCAGCAGCTGGTTTTAGCCCATAGAAAAAACTTCATTTTCACTTGGCAGCTGTTGTCTGGCGCCACATATTGCAGAAGGATTACATGCTGAGCCTTGTAATAATTTAATTTGCTATCATTACTGTTGTGCCAAACATCTGGCCACCTAGGCCCCTGACTAGCCAGCCATACAGACCTGGCGAGTGAGCACCAGCGTTTCCTGCAGAACTTCCAGTAATGTATGTACATAAGATTTGCCATACTGGGTCCTGTGTCCAACAGTGGCCAATCCAGGTCACAAGTAGTACTTGGCAGGATCCCAAGGGGTAGAGAGATTCCATGCTGCTTATCCCCAGGGATAAGAAGTGGATTTCCCCAAGTCCTTCTTAATAATGGTTAATGGACTTTTCCTGCAGGAACATATCAAAACCTTTTCTAAACACAGCTACACTAATAGCTTTCACCATATCCTCTGGCAAAGAATTCCAGAGCTTAATTATGTGTTGAGTAAAAAAATATTTCCTAGCGTGTAGCCAGATGGACTCAGGACCAATTGGTTATGTGCTCCCCTGCTATAACAGATGGAGGCAGTCAGGTTTCAAAGCTGAAGTCACCCTAGATACACCCCTGTAGTGTTCTCAGCCCTCCACTTTCTCTCCGTCTCCTAGCAGATGTAGACGTGCTTTCCCTAGCGGGATCGCCGTACTCTTTAGATGAAGACATTCTACTTTTAAAATTGGAGAAAGATCAAGCCCCGCTCTCCTGCAGTGATACCTAATGGTCCCTCCCTCAGTTGAGAATTCCTGAGGCGATTTCCGAGATCCCTCAGAGGTTGCCTTGGTCCGGTAGCCGGTTCCTGCGTGGACTTTGCTGCTGAAGCAGCTGAAAGGTAGGGGGTGCAGGAAGCCAAGCGCGGCAGTGACGGCCAAAGCCCTCTCCCCCGGCAGCTGGTAAGAGAGAGAAGAGGATTCCTTCTGATTCAGAGATGTTGGAGGGGTTTTGGTAAGACTTCCTCCGGTCTCCTTGCTTGGTGCACCGTACCGACATCGTTCCCGATCCTGTTGGGTAAGGGGAAGTGGGCTTCCAAGCAGGTTGAGCTGCCCCCAGTGGGCTAGGCACCGCTTTAGGCTTAGGCATACTGCGTGGTGGGCTGCGGTGGCGCCATCTTGCGCGCGTTTTTGTACGTCTTCTATTGCCCACCATAGATCGTCGATATGCGAGGTGCGTGCTGGCTCTGCACACGTGCTGTGTGTGTAATGTTACGTGCATACGTGTGTGCATATGTATGCGCACATCTCTCTAGGCGCTGTGGCCCGCATATGCGCCCAAAATCTATGTGCACGAAATTTTAAGCGCGAGCCGGCTGAAAACGCAGTTACTGTCTCTAATGGCTCCAGCAGCAAAGAAACATAAGTGCCATTCTCTCTGTGCTGCCTGTCATATTAGGGCTGCACAGTCTGACCTTGATTCTTACTTATGTCAGTACTGTGAGGAGGCCCGGGGAGAGTTGGCCTCCCCAGACTCTACTAAGCCCAGATCCTCCCACTCTGAAGATGGGTCAGCCACAGCCTTAATCGGAAGAACCCTGGAGCTGAGTAACCCTGGGACTGGGTCTTCCATGGGAGAGGGAAATCCAGTGGCGGCTAGGCATGGACCCGGCGGCCTTCTCTTGGGTGGAATTTGTTTTAAGGCCTTCAAGCCTTCGTACAGGCGCAGTCTGTTTCTCTTGCCCCTGTCCGGACGGAACCCCAGCTGGTAGGACCTCCCTCTTCCAGCCCCATCGGCAGGCCTCGACACATACCTCGTCTCGCCAAGGGTATCCCTGGCGCAGACCTGGACAGCATGGACGAAGAAGAGGATGCAGACTCCTTGGAAGATGGGGAAATCCCACCAGGTTTGGAGCCACGTCGGACCATGTCACGTTTTTTTCCATAGCGATGAATTACTGGCCCTGCTCTCCCAGACCCTAAAGACACTGGGAGTTCCTGGGGCAGGCTGTGACTGAAAACGGTGTTCCTGGTGGTGATATGCTCGGCTTGTTGCACCTCTGAACTACAGGCATTGTCGCGTCAGGAACCATTCCTCCGGATGACTCCAGGAGCGTTACAACTTTGTACCTTTCCATCCTTTTTACCCAAGGTAGTCTTAGAGTTTTATTTAAATCCGTCCATTTTGTTGCCATCTCTAGATAGGCGCAAGGACACGGAAGATTACCGCCTCCTCCACCATTTAAACGTCAGTAGGCTTTTCATGCGGTATCTGGAAGTTTCAGAACCGGTGCGCAAGACAGGACCGCTTGTTCTTCATGGTGGAAGTAGGCAGGGCAAACCAGCTTCGCGAGCTACCACGGCTCGCTGGATCAAGGAGGTGGTCATGAGAGCTTATATAGAGGCAGGAAAGCCTTTACACTTCAGGTTAAAGCTCATTCCACTAGGGCCCAGGTGGTCTCATGGGTGGAAGCTTAGACTGCTGTCTCCCGTCGATATCTGCCGGGCGGTGACGTGCTCTTCCTTGCACACCTTCTCCAGGTTCTATCACCTGGACGTTCAGGCCTGAGAGGACGCAGCCTTTGCAAGGGTGGTGTTAACAGGACTGCAGGCAGCCTCCTGCCCTGATCAGGAGTAGCTTTTGTACAACCAGGTGTAGCAGGAAAGGATCCTGTAGCAAGGACCTGCTCTCCAGGTGATGCATTGTCCTTTCGCACTGAGGATATTTCCCCAGGGCCTACTGCCCAGGAGGGAAGGGTTAGGTCGGCCGTCATAGTTGGTGATTCGATTATTAGGAATGTAGATAGCTGGGTGGCGGGTGGGCGTGAGGATCGCCTGGTAACTTGCCTACCTGGTGCGAAGGTGGTGGACCTCACGCATCACCTAGATAGGATTTTAGACAGTGCTGGGGAGGAGCCGGCTGTCGTGGTACTTGTGGGCACCAATGACATAGGAAAATGTGGGAGGGAGGTTCTGGAAGCCAAATTTAGGCTCTTAGGTAGAAAGATTAAATCCAGAACCTCCAGGGTAGCATTCTCTGAAATGCTCCCTGTTCCACGCGCAGGTCACCAGAGGCAGGCAGAGCTCCAGAGTCTCAATGCGTGGATGAGACGATGGTGCAAGGAAGAGGGATTCAGTTTTGTAAGGAACTGGGGAACCTTTTGGAGAAGGTGGAGTCTCTTCCGAAGGGATGGGCTCCACCTTAACCAGAGTGGAACCAGACTGCTGGCGCTAACCTTTAAAAAGGAGATGGAGCAGCTTTTAAACTAGAACAAAGGGGAAAGCCGACAGTCGCTCAGCAGCGCATGGTTCGGAGAGATGTATCTTTAAAGGATACTAATGATGCATTAGAATTAGGGCATCCCGACAGTGAGGTTCCAATAATTAGAAAAATAGTCCAAGTGCCTGTAACTAAAAACTCACCTGAGCTAAAAAATTCTAACTTATCCCTATCAATTAAAAAGCAGAATGAAAATACAAACAAAAAACAAACTGTGAAATGTTTATATGCTAATGCCAGAAGTCTAAGAAGTAAGATGGGAGAATTAGAATGTATAGCAGTGAATGACGACATAGACTTAATTGGCATCTCAGAGACATGGTGGAAAGAGGATAACCAATGGGACAGTGCTATACCGGGGTACAAATTATATCTCAATGACAGAGAGGAGCACTCGGGAGGAGGTGTGGTGCTTTATGTCAGGGATGGCATATAGTCCAACAGGATAAACATCCTGCATGAGACTAAATACAAAATTGAATCTTTATGGGTAGAAATCCCTTGTGTGTCGGGGAAGACTACAGTGATAGGGGTATACTACCATCCACCTGGTCAAGATGGTGAGATGGACAGTGAAATGCTAAGAGAAATTAGGGAAGCTAACCAAATTGGTAGTGCAGTAAGAATGGGAGACTTCAATTACCCCAATATAGACTGGGTAAATGTATCATCGGGTCACGCTAGAGAGATAACGTTCCTGGATGGAATAAATGATAGCTTTATGGAGCAATTGGTTCAGGAACCGACGAGAGAGGGAGCAATTTTAGATCTAATTCTCAGTGGAGCACAGGACTTGGTGAGAGAGGTAACGGTGGTGGGGCCGCTTGGCAATAGTGATCATAATATGATCAAATTTGAATTAATGACTGGAAGAGGAACAGTGTGCAAATCCAAGGCTCTCGTGCTAAACTTTCAAAGGGAAACTTTGATAAAATGAGAAAAATTGTTAGAAAAAAAACTGAAAGCAGCAGCTACAAAAGTAAAAAATGTCCAAGAGGCGTGGTTATTGTTAAAAAATACCATTCTAGAAGCACAGTCCAGATGTATTCCACACATTAAGAAAGGTGGAAAGAAAGCAAAACAATTACCAGCATGATTAAAAGGGGAGGTGAAAGAAGCTATTTTAGCCAAAAGATCTTCATTAAAAAATTGGAAGAAGGATCCAACTGAAGAAAATAGGATAAAGCATAAACATTGGCAAGTTAAATGTAAGACATTGATAAGACAGGCTAAGAGAGAATTTGAAAAGAAGTTGGCTGTAGAGGCAAAAACTCACAGTAAAAACTTTTTAAAATATATCCGAAGCAGAAAGCCTGTGAGGGAGTCAGTTGGACCGTTAGATGATCGAGGGGTTAAAGGGGCACTTAGAGAAGATAAGGCCATCGCGGAAAGATTAAATGATTTCTTTGCTTCGGTGTTTACTGAAGAGGATGTTGGGGAGGTACCCGTAATGGAGAAGGTTTTCATGGGTAATGATTCAGATGGACTGAATCAAATCACTGTGAACCTAGAAGATGTGGTAGGCCTGATTGACAAACTGAAGAGTAGTAAATCACCTGGACCGGATGGTATACACCCCAGAGTTCTGAAGGAACTAAAAAATGAAATTTCAGACCTATTAGTAAAAATTTGTAACTTATCATTAAAATCATCCATTGTACCTGAAGACTGGAGGATAGCAAATGTAACCCCAGTATTTAAAAAGGGCTCCAGGGGCGATTCGGGAAACTACAGACCGGTTAGCCTGACTTCAGTGCGAGGAAAAATAGTGGAAAGTGTTCTAAACATCAAAATCACAGAACATATAGAAAGACATGGTTTAATGGAACAAAATCAGCATGGCTTTACCCAGGGCAAGTCTTGCCTCACTAATCTGCTTCACTTTTTTGAAGGAGTTAATAAATATATGGATAAAGGTGAACCGGTAGATGTAGTATACTTGGATTTTCAGAAGGCGTTTGACAAAGTTCCTCATGAGAGGCTTCTAGGAAAAGTAAAAAGTCATGGGATAGGTGGTGATGTCCTTTTGTGGATTGCAAACTGGCTAAAAGACAGGAAACAGAGAGTAGGATTAAATGGGCAATTTTCTCAGTGGAAGGGAGTGGACAGTGAAGTGCCTCAGGGATCTGTATTGGGACCCTTACTGTTCAATATATTTATAAATGATCTGGAAAGAAATACGACGAGTGAGATAATCAAATTTGCAGATGACACAAAATTGTTCAGAGTAGTTAAATCACAAGCAGATTGTGATAAATTGCAGGAAGACCTTGTGAGACTGGAAAATTGGGCATCCAAATGGCAGATGAAATTTAATGTGGATAAGTGCAAGGTGATGCATATAGGGAAAAATAACCCATTCTATAATTACACAATGTTGGGTTCCATATTAGGTGCTACAACCCAAGAAAGAGATCTAGGTGTCATAGTGGATAACACATTGAAATCGTCGGCTCAGTGTGCTGCGACAGTCAAAAAAGCAAACAGAATGTTAGGAATTATTAGAAAGGGAATGGTAAATAAAACGGAAAATGTCATAATGCCTCTGTATCGCTCCATGGTGAGACCGCACCTTGAATACTGTGTACAATTCTGGTCGCCGCATCTCAAAAAAGATATAATTGCGATGGAGAAGGTACAGAGAAGGGCAAGCAAAATGATAAAGGGAATGGAACAGCTCCCCTATGAGGAAAGACTAAAGAGGTTAGGACTTTTCAGCTTGGAGAAGAGACGACTGAGGGGGGGATGTGATAGAGGTGTTTAAAATCATGAGAGGTCTAGAACGGGTAGATGTGAATCGGTTATTTACTCTTTCGGATAGTAGAAAGACTAGGGGGCACTCCATGAAGTTAGCATGGAGCACATTTAAAACTAATCGGAGAAAGTTCTTTTTTACTCAACGCACAATTAAACTCTGGAATTTGTTGCCAGAGGTTGTGGTTAGTGCAGTTAGTACAGCTGTGTTTAAAAAAGGATTGGATAAGTTCTTGGAGGAGAAATCACTGCTATTATTAGCAATGGTAACATGGAATAGACTTAGTTTTTGGGAACTTGCCAGGTTCTTATGGCCTGGATTGGCCACTGTTGGAAACAGGATGCTGGGCTTGATGGACCCTTGGTCTGACCCAGCATGGCATATTCTTATGTAAAGGTAATCTGCATAGAGCAATAAGTAACCTAAGAATTAAAAAAAAAACAAAAAATAGAAAAAAAAAGCTTGGGTCTTTTTCTATCAACATTTACTATGTTACTATGATACAGCTGAAGTATAGATCTTCATCAGAGCTCTATGCAGGAGTCACACTGATACACATAAAGCATGAAAGCAGCACAGATAGCTGAAGAGCAGATCTTCATCAGAGCTCTATGCAGGAGTCACACTGATACACATAAAGCATGAAAGCAGCACAGATAGCTGAAGAGCAGATCTTCATCAGAGCTCTATGCAGGAGTCACACTGATTCACATAAAGCATGAATACAGCACAGAAAGCTGCAGAGCAGATCTTCAGCAGAGCCCCAAGCAGGTATCACACTGCTACATGTAAAGCATGAATACAGCACAGACAGCTGAAGAGCAGAGCTTGGTTGCTTTTCTTCTCTTCTGCCAGTAAGTGCAGTGGCGTAGAGGAGCGACACAGCGTAAGTCCCGGATCTGTTACTGATGATCTTAGTATGCTTGGCCTTCATTTCTCCCCTTCTTCTCTCTACTCCAGCATATTAAGGAGAGTAGGCTTGGACTCTCTCCTGGTTATATCCCTATGGTTAAGGAAAGAGCTGTGGAGGAATAAATGTGGTTTCTTTTGCTAAAGGAATGCAGCTTTCGCTCCTCTGACTGTTGCTCACAGAGCTGCTCTGGTGGGAACAGTACCTCTGTCTGCCACAAGAGGTCACTGCAGGTCTTGCTTGCTTCTGTGTTTTGGAGGGAATGGGGAGAAGACGAGAGCCCTGCAGGAGATTTTGCATTTCTTTCTGTTAGATTTCATCCCTTGCTTTGTGGCTTTTACAGTTTCTCGAGTTAAATTCAGTATTAGAGGGGGTGACTGTTGTACAGTGAAGGGCTTGAAGGCTTTGCAACGACACCCTGATGAGTGTTGGAGTTCAGGGAGGCCGTGGACACGCAGCCAGGACCCCGAGTGGGAATAAAGCTTGAGATCAAGTGCAGAAAGTGGGGGACTTGCTGGACCTTGCTGTGCTTAACTCACCGTTCAGTGAACGGGGGAGGAGGAAGGCAGTTTCAGTTCATTTGAATGTTTACATTTAGAGATCTACTATCTTTATGCACCCCTAGATGGCTTTTAAATTTGAATAATAGCAAAAACAAAACAACCCCCCACACACAGTGTGATGGCTCCCTGATCAGAGCTGAATGGGAAAGAAGAAAGTCAGCACTCGGTCAGGAAGGAGAAAAGTTTATCCAGACACAAAGGGGCTGATGTGATAAGTGCGGTAGAGCTGCTGCGGGTCTGTGCGTCTGATTTCACGTGAGTTTTCCCGCGCTGATATTAACTTGTGTATGAGATAACGTGGTTCCCTGTACGTACCTGGATCAGTCCAGACAGTGGGTTATGTCCCCAATCCAGCAGATGGAGTCAGCCAAAGCTTCGAGGGGGCGTCACCATAAGTACTACTACCCCCTCTGCAGGAGTTCAGTATCTTCTGACTCCAGCAGATGCGAGTAGTAGAATCTGGGTTGCTCCAGATTGCCTGAAACCATTTCTTACAGTGATTACTTGTCTTCTCTGTTTTTCTCTCACTGTTTCTGTTGGATCAAGTTTGCTTTATTTAAAAAAAAAAAAAAAAAAAAAAAGTTAAAGAGGGTTCCATTTGGGACGGCGTGACTTCCCTCTGCGTTGTCTCTCACTCTCTTTCTCTCTCGGTGCTAGCTGTAACTTGTGAACCGGGGTAAGTGCATTCTTCTGTGTTTCTCTTTGCAGCTGATTTTGCTCGCGGCTGCTTCGGCTTCGCCGCGTTTTTCTCCCTCACCAGCAGCCATTTTGCCGGTTCCTCGTGGGCTGCGGAGGTGAGCGGGGAGATCTTCGTTGGCGGGTTGTGAGGCCAGGAGGGCCCCCCCGCGGCACCGTTCATCGGCGGGCAGTGCAGGCCGCTCGGGCCCCCCCGCGGAACCGTTCTTCATCGGCGGGCAGTGCAGGCTGCTCGGGCCCCCCCGCGGCACCGTTCTTCATCGGCGGGCAGTGCAGGCCGCTCGGGCCCCCCCGCGCCGGCGTTTTTCCTTCGCGGCCCCCCCGAGGCTTTTCGTTTATTTTGCCTGTCTCCTCCGTTGCCAGCAGTGCTCACGATGCCGCGGCCAGCACGTTGCTCGACCTGCGGTGAGCCGAGATCGCGGATTGCCCGTGAAGGGATCTGTGCCCGGTGCCTCCCCGGGGGGGAGGGCCCATCGCAGTTCCTTAGCGAATTTTCGGTTTTGACAGGCATGCCCGGGCGGTGCGGGCCGGCCCCTCCCCCATTACTGGCGGGAACGGCGGCCATTTTACATGCCCAGCGCTCTGAGGGGACTCAGGCAGCGCTGGATGACAGGGACTCCCCCGAGGTTTCTCCACCGAATTGGCTGCCGGACAACAGCCTGACGGGCCAGGGTCCCACGGGGTCCCCCCCCTCCGGGGCTAGGCCGGGATTCTCCCCGGACTTTGTACTGTTAATGCCCACTGCGTATCTGCAGGGCCTCGTCGCTCCCGCAGCACCGTCTCCAGCCAAGGTCCTGCGGCTCTCGCCTCCCTCTCAGGCCCCCCCCCGTCCCGGCGGGTGTGGGGGCCACCCTGCCTCCCGCCCGCACCTGGATTCCTGCGGGCTCCGAGGGAGCAGTGACAGGCCCGGCGTCTCCTGGGCCGGACCTGGGAGAAGGGGGCCAAGGGGATTCCACCACAGAGGGGGACGATCCGCACACGCTGCGTCTCTCCCAGGGAGAAGAGCTGGACGAACTTATTCCAAGTGGGTCTTGGATCCAGGAGCTGAATCTCGATCCGCCGCCGGACCCGCCCGCTCCAGTAGCACCCGCCGTCGTCACGTCGGCCAAGAAGGGAGATCCGGGGCTGGCAGCCCTCCGGCCGAGGGCTCGGGCGTTTCCCATCCATGATTCCTTCCTGCAGCTTCTTACTAGGGAGTGGGACGCCCCGGAAGCTTCCCTTAAGGTCAGTCGGGCCATGGAGAAGCTGTATCCGCTACCAGAGGATTTCCTGGATCTCCTCAAGGTTCCGAAAGTGGACTCCGCGGTGTCGGCGGTCACGAAGAGGACGACCATACCAGTGACGGGTGGCGCGGCCTTACGGGATACGCAGGATCACAAGTTGGAAGTCTTCCTCAAGCGGGTCTTCGAGGTCTCCGCAGAGGGCGAGTCTTCTCTGGGTGCAACAACTTCTCACCTCTCAGGTTCTGCCGGCCGAGGAGGCCGCCCAAGCGGATAGGCTGGAAGCTGCGGTGGCTTACGGGGCTGACGCCTCCTATGACCTGCTTCTATGACCTGCTTCGGGTCCTGGCCCGATCCATGGTCTCGGTAGTGGCGGCGCGTCGCCTTCTATGGCTTCGCAACTGGGCGACGGACACTTCCTCCAAGTCGAGCCTGGGTTCCCTGCCATTCAGGGGTAAGTTCCTGTTCGGAGAGGATTTGGACCAGATCAT
The DNA here is from genome assembly GCF_901001135.1 of Rhinatrema bivittatum. Classification (NCBI taxonomy): domain Eukaryota; kingdom Metazoa; phylum Chordata; class Amphibia; order Gymnophiona; family Rhinatrematidae; genus Rhinatrema; species Rhinatrema bivittatum. The sequence goes on along the minus strand of NW_021821436.1, from coordinate 38,293 downwards.
CAAGTCACTGGGGGAAAGCGCAGTCCATCGCCTGCCGGAGGACAGGTACAGGCCCTCCAGGGCGTTTTCGTCCTCCCACACCAGATCCAGGGCGCAACGGCGCTATAGGAACTACAGACCGGCGGTCTCCAGGCCCTCTGCCCCCAGGTCGCAGCCCTGGTCCCGCTCCCTTCGCGGGTGTAGGCCTGGGCGTCCCGCCTCGGGAACGGGACAACCCTCTCCCACGTCCTCCCAATGATGTTCGGCTCGCCCACTCCACCGTCCCCCGGATTGGGGGACGGCTGGCATTCTTCTACAAGGAGTGGGCGCGGATCACCTCGGACCAGTGGGTCTTGGACACCATAGAATACGGCTACGCGTTGGAATTTGTCCGCGCTCCAAAGGGACGGTTCATCTTCTCCCCCTGCGGATCGGTCTCCAAGCGAAGGGAGGTACAGTTGACACTGGACAGGCTTCGGGAGATTGGCGCCACTGCGCCCGTGCCCTCCAGAGAGGTGGGCTTGGGCCATTATTCCATCTACTTCGTGGTACCCAAGGGCGGCTCCTACCGGCCCACCCTGGACTTGAGGGAAGTCAACAAATCCCTCCGGGTGGTTCGGTTTCGGATGGAAACGCTGCGCTCGGTGATTGCGGCGGTGCATCGAGGGGAGTTCCTAGCCTCCTTGGACCTGACGGAGGCCTACCTTCACATCCCCATCCACCGGGAGCATCATCGTCTTCTCCGGTTTAAGATCCTGGAACAACATTTCCAGTTTGTGGCGCTCCCGTTCGGGTTGGCGACGGCACCGCGCACTTTCACCAAGATCATGGTAGTCGGGGCGGCGGCTCTTCGGAAAGAGGGTATTTTAGTTCCTCCTTACCTGGACGGTTGGCTCATCCGAGCGAAGTTTTTCCTGGACGAGGCGCACGCCCTGCGAGAACACATACAGCGGTTCTCTGCATTACCAGTTCCCACCTCCTGGGATTACCTGCAGCTCCTGGGGGTGATGGGCTCCACCATCGACATGGTTCCTTGGGCGTTTGCGCACCTCCGGCCCCTACGAAGAGCACTTCTCTCCCGTTGGAAACCGCTGTCGCAGGACTACCAGATGCTCCTCCCCCTGCCGCAGTTTGCCAGGATCAGCCTGGGCTGGTGGCTGGATCCGAAGAATCTGGCTCGCGGCGTGTCCCTCGACCTGCCAGATTGGGTGGTGGTCACCACCGATGCCAGCCTCGTCGGCTGGGGAGCGGTCTGCGGCCGCGGCGCCACGCAGGGGACGTGGTCCGCGGAGGAGACAAAGTGGTCCATCAATCGCCTGGAGACCAGAGCGGTCAGACTAGCTCTGCGACACTTCTTGCCACTCCTTCGGATTCGGGAGGTTCGGATCTTATCGGACAACGAGGCCACGGTGGCCTATATCAATCGCCAAGGCGGCACTCGCAGCCCGCAAGTCGCGCTCGAGGCAGCGATGCTGATGCAGTGGGCGGAACGTCATCTGGTCCGCCTGGCGGCCTCGCACATCGCAGGCGTGGACAACGTCCAGGCGGATTTCCTCAGTCGCCAGCTCCTGGATCCCGGAGGATGGTCCCTCTCCGACGAGGCGATGCAACTTCTGGTCCAGCGGTGGGGAACTCCCCACACGGATCTGATGGCGTCCGCACAAAACACCAAGGCTCCCCGTTTCTTCAGTCGCAGAAGAGAGCGAGGAGCGGAGGGAGTGGATGCCCTAGTGCTCCCGTGGCCGACAAATCTCCTCCTATACGCGTTCCCGCCTTGGCCACTGGTGGGAAGACTACTCCGCAGAATAGAGGCTCATCGGGGGACTGTGATCTTCGTCGCCCCAGAGTGGCCAAGACGGCCCTGGGCTGCGGACCTTCTCCACCTGGTGATCATCGGACCCATCCGACTGGGACATCTCCCCCGCCTCCTGCACCAGGACCCGGTATTTTTCGATCAGGCAGAACTCTTCTGTCTTGCGGCCTGGCTTTTGAGAGGCACCGTCTTCGGCGCCAGGGCTACCAGGAGGCGGTAGTGTCCACGCGGTTGCGTTCCCGACAGCCTTCGACGGCCGTGGCCTATGCTCGGGTCTGGAAGGTTTTCGAGCTGTGGTGTACTGACCAGAACACGAGACCTGCTTCGGCTTCTGTTCTCCAGATCCTTCAGTTTCTACAAGCGGGGGTGAACAAGGGGCTCGCCTGCAACTCGCTCCGGGTTCAGGTGGCCGCCCTTGGTTCGCTCCTGCGCGACGGGGGCTCTCTGCTGCAACACCCGGACATTGGAGTCTCAACCTTGTGCTCCGTGCCATGTCGGGGCCCCCGTTCGAGCCACTGCGGAATGTGACGATCAAGGACCTCACCCTCAAGACTGTGTTTCTGGTGGCCATCTGCTCCGCTCGACGCATCTCGGAGCTGCAGGCCCTGTCGTGTAGAGAGCCTTATCTCCGTTTCTCCGACTCTGGAGTTTCTCTTCGCACTGTTCCTTCCTTCCTTCCGAAGGAGCTGTCTACGTTTCACGTCAATCAGACGGTGGGACTGCCGTCCTTCTCCTCATCTGAGCCGAGGGCTCTCCGACTCCTGGATGTCAAGCGCACACTGCTCCTCTACCTGGAGGCTACGAATGACCTCCGGACTTCTGACCATCTCTTCGTACTTTGGTCCGGCCCTAGGACAGGATCTCAGGCCTCGAAGACGACCATGGCTGAAGGCCGGCATTGCCGTTTGCTACGTTGGGGTGGGGCGGACTCTCCCGCCCGGCATTGTAGCGTACTCTACACGCTCTCAGGCGGCTCCCTGGGCGGAAGCTCGCTCGGTTTCCTCTCAAGAAATCTGTAGCGCAGCCACCTGGAAATCGTTACACACGTTCTTGAGGCACTATCGTCTGCACCTCGCCTCTTCTGTCTCTGGACACTTTGGCGAACAGGTTCTACGTGCAGGCCTCGCAGGACCCCACCCGAGTTAGGGAAGCTTGGGTACATCCCACTGTCTGGACTGATCCAGGTACGTACAGGGAAAAGAAAATTATTACTTACCTGCTAATTTTCGTTCCTGTAGTACCATGGATCAGTCCAGACGCCCACCGCGTTTGGGTTCTAATCCTGCTTGGCTGTTGTTCTAAGATACAGTCGTGTTTTCTGTCTTTCACGATTTCTCAGTTTTCACTGTTTGTCACAGTGCCCTGTTGGGTTGACACGCTGTATTCATCACCTCCTACCCGTTGGTGGGACGGTTGCAGTTCTTTACTTAGGTTAAGCGGCTTATTGTTGCCGTTTACTTTCAACTTGATCCAATACGGGGGTTTGTTTACTCGGGCTTTGATATACTCGATACTGAACTCCTGCAGAGGGGGTAGTAGTACTTATGGTGACGCCCCCTCGAAGCTTTGGCTGACTCCATCTGCTGGATTGGGGACATAACCCACTGTCTGGACTGATCCATGGTACTACAGGAACGAAAATTAGCAGGTAAGTAATAATTTTCTTTTAGCGCAGAAAAACACGCACACACATCCGCTCAGAAAGCACGAGCTCATGCTAATGTCATGCAAAGGAGGCAATTAACTATTCATGGGCAATGCGGAAAGCCGTGCTGGCATTGGTGTGGGGGTTTTGTAAGCAGATCTTTTAGCACCTGGGGTAGGGCAGGAGTTGAGTGTAAACGCCTGTTTGGAGGTCGAACGGCAGACGAGAGGTCGGAGAGGGAACAGGCCTGTCAGAAATGCTGATACTTTTGTAGCCCCTTGCGAATCTCTGCTGTATTTCCCCCGCCCACCGGCATCCACCATTATAGCTCCCACGCAGTCAATGATGGATCATGAAAGGGTTAAACATTGCTTTACCCACCTTCAGTCCCACTCCCGGACCACCAACTTACTACTCCCTCAAAGGCTTTCAACCACGAATCAATCACGGTTCACCCCAGTAATGCGGGTTTATGCGCGGTTTATTGCATAGGGCCTTCAGCACGCATATTTGTATCTCATTTGCATGCCATCTCATTACATCCTGTGGAGGCACCTGCTTTTGCCAAGTGCGCTAAAATTAAAATTACGCACAGGCATCTAGTGCCAATTTCACCATGGGTCCTATTACATCGGTCCCCTTGTGAGACCCCCAGTGATGAAGAGGAGAGAGATGTGTGCATGGTGATGGGGAGAGGGCTATGTCCTGCTATGCCAAACCAGCATTAAATCCCAGAACTCAGGTGACAAATGCAAACTTGCAGATACTGCAGCAGGAAAACAGAACAAACTATACTGCGACACCCCTGTTCTGACCTCAGCCCTCCAATATTCTCTTCAAAAGCCACTGTGGACATACTAGTGAAAAAACTTGATTAAAAATGGATAACCGTAACTGTACTCAACCAATCATAAACACTGAACCCCAGTAAGAATATAGGAGCCCTGATCTAGGGACTGGGTGAAGGCTTACCCGTAATCTCTTGGATTCCATATCCACCCCATGGGCGAATCCTTGGCACCGTTCTTGGGCAGCCGTGGGCGGGAAAATGAAATTATCAGGTAAGTAATTTCTCCATTTCCTAGCGTGTAGCCAGATGGACTCAGAACCGATGGGATGTAGAAAAGCTATTCTCGATTGGGGCAGGAGGCTGCTTGTGGTCCGGTCAACACCACCCTTGCAAAGGCTGCATCCTCTCAGGCCTGCTCGTCCAGGTGATAAAACCAGGAGAAGGTGTGCAAGGAAGAACACATCGCTGTTCGGCAGATGTTGACAGGAGACAACAGTCTAGCTTCCGCCCATGAGATTACCTGAGCTCTAGTGGAATGAGCTTTAACCTACGAAGGTAATGGCTTTCCTGCCTCCACATAGGCTCCCATGACCACCTCCTTAATCCAGCGAGCTATGATATCCCGCGAGGCTGGTTCGCCCCACTTCCTTCCACTGTGAAGGACATAACTGCGGTCCATCTTTCGGACCGGTTCTGAAACTTCCAGGTACCACACCAGAAGCCTACTGACATTCAAATGATGGAGAAGGCGGTATTCTTCTGTGTTCTTGTGCTTATCTAGGGATGGCAATAAAATGGACTGATTCAAATGAAACTCCGAGACTATTTTGGGCAAGAAAGGTGGGAATAGTACATGACATGTAATGCCCCTGGAGTCACCCGGCGGAACAGCTCCCGGCACGACGACGCCTGCAGTTCCGAGATGTGACGTTTGAAGCATATAGCCACCAGGAACACCATCTTCAAGGTCAATAAGCGCAAGGAAAGACTCCACAGCGGGCGAAATGAAGGACCTGCCAAGAATTCCAGTATTAAATTGAGATTCCACAAGGGGGCTGGTAACCGTAAGGGAGGTCGAAGGTGCTTCACTCCCTTCAGAAAATGGACCACGTTAGGGTGGGCCGAAAGGGGGGCCCCATTCACCTTACCCTTGGAAACAGGAGAGAGCTGCTATTTGTACCTTCAAGGAGTTAAGGGCCAAACCTTTATTCAAACTGTCCTGCAAAAATTCCAAATATCCTCCAGACCCACACGTACGCTAGGGACATGGAGAACATCAGAGTGCAGACTATGGTGACAATTACCACAGCCAAATATCCTTGTTTCATTAGGCGAGCCCTCTCAAGGGCCAGACCGTAAGACAGAATTGAGTTGGATCCTTGTGAAGGACAGGTCCCTGCTGTAACAGGTCCCTGAGTGGTGGGAGGCGCAGGGGATTCCCCACCAGGAGCCTTTGCATGTCCACATACCACGGATACCTGGGCCAATCCGGAGATACCCGTAGGATCAGTTCCCTGAGGCAGTCGATTCTGCGAATGACCCTGAGACTCTCTTCCAGAGGCTTTGCCCGAATCAGCTAATCGTCCAATCTTGTACCAGGATCCCTTCTTTTCTTAACGCTGCCGCCACAACCACCATGATCTTGGAGAAGGATCTGGGGGCAGTGGCTAAGCCAAAGGGTAACGACTGAAACTGATAATATCAACCCCCCCTCCCACCCTTCTCTTTCCTCCCTCCAATCAACCCTGATACCTAAATTATTTTATCAACAAGTCATAATGTATATATGTTACTCCCCCTTCCATAAAATCCACAAGACTCATCTCCACCACCAATAGGGCCCTCTCTCTCGCAGGCCCTTCCCTTTGGAACTCCATGCCTCTTGACCTACGTACCGAAACCTCCACATCCACCTTCAAAAAGAAACTCAAAACCTGGCTCTTCCTCCAAGCATACCCCCAATCAGCATCATCTCCTACTAACACCATAACCCGACCCCCACCTCTCACCAACACCCCCCATCAGGACCTACACCCGACACCCACCCCCTCCAAGGAACTACAAACCTAAAAAAACCAAAACTTTGTATATAACCTGTGTACATACTAATTGTTCCTCGAACCCCTGTACATATCCTTTCCTTATGTTTCCATTTACACCCTTCCCCCTCCCCCTCCTCTGTCTCGTCTACCCCTACCCTTCCCTCCCCTACTTAATTATCTCGTTAATTGCCATGTTACTGCATTTATGTTACAAACTGTTCCTTGTAAAGGCTTTGCCTATATATTCTTGGTTATAAGTTATCTGTAAACCGGCACGATGTGCAAACGGTTGTCGGTATATAAAATAAAATAAATAAATAAAATAAAAATAATTTTATTTTTCCATGTATTTCTGTTACAATTGTTACCATGTTATAATGTAAAATAGGGCAGAACTCGCCCTATTCTCTCAGTTACCTGGAAACCGATGTGATATCTCGATTGAATGTCGGTATATAAAAGAAATAAATAAATAAAATAAAATAAATAAATAAACCCAGCACCGCAAAGCGTAGGAAACTTTTGCGTTCCTGCCGGATTGGAATATATGTAGGTAGGCCTTGGATAGATCCAGGGAGGTTAGGAACTCTCCCGGTTGTATGGCCATTATCACAGAGCGTAAGGTTTCCATGCAAAAATGAGTTACTTGCAAGTGACAGCTGAGGCTCTTGAGGTCCAGGATGGAGCAAAAGGATCCTTCCTCCTTGGGTACGACAAAATAAATGGAAAAACACCCCATATTTTCCTGGGGCGTAACAACTGGGATTACCGCCCTCATCCTGAGGAGTCTTAGAAGTGTAATCTCCACTGGGAGTGGCAAGGAGACATCGTGACTACGTCCCGAGGAGTGCTGTGGAATTCCAGTGCATATCATTCTCGAATGACTTCCAGAATCTCGACCCACCATTGGTCAAAGAGAGACAGGTGACCCCTTATCTCCTCGTCAAGAAGGTGGGTCAATAAAATTTCATTGTGGGTTTCGGGATGAGATTGAACCCAAACCTTCCCCTTTCCTGGGCTGTTGGGAATGATAGGACTGGGACCTCCCAAGGGGTAGAGACCTCTGAAATGTCGAATTTCTGTAGGGGCTGGAAACCCCTGGAACAACCCCTCCTGGGCAAGGGGTGCTTTGGCTGCTTCCTCTTATCTTCCGGTAACCAGGGAACTGGAGACACGTCCCATTTACCGGCCAACTTTTCCGACTCGCTCCCGAATAGGAGTGATCCTTTAAAGGGCATCTTTGTAAGATTAGCTTTGCAGGTTGCGAGAGCTGACCAGTTCTGCAGCCATAGCTATCGTCTGGCCGCCACCACTGAGGCCACTCCTCTGGCTGAAATATGGGCTAAATCATAAGAACTTGCCATGCTGGGTCAGACCAAGGGTCCATCAAGCCCAGCATCCTGTTTCCAACAGAGGCCAAACCAGGCCACAAGAACCTGGCAATTACCCAAACACTAAGAAGATCCCATGCTACTGATGTGTCTGCTAAAAAGACAGCAGCGGGCTCCATAACTGCTCTGGAATTCACCCCGGAGTCATTGATCTCCAGAGAGAGACGCAGACACAAACGAGCCTCCACAGTGCAACAAGGTCATTGCTACAGCGTCAAAGGCTTGTTTAAGGACTTGGTCTATCATGCGCATCTTTTAAGGCCGCTCCTCTTTCCACTGGGATAGTTGGTTTAGAGATGGCACAGACCAGTGCATCCACTTTAGGAAAATGCAAACGTTCCCTTATCGCTGGGTCCGGAGCTTCCATCTCTCAGCCCCCTTTAAAACGTGCTTCTGGGGCATCCCATTCCAGATTAATTAACTGATGGCATCCATCACTGGAAAGTAGTAGGAGGCCTTCAGCAGGGAAATCAGAATGGGATTCTTCTTTGGTTCTGTCGTAGAGGCCACCCCAGGGACTCCCAGCATCTTCAGGGTCTGGGAAACCAGGTCCGGCAATTCATCTTTATGGAAAAACCGTAACATGGTCCGATATGGTTCTTACCCGGGGGGAATTTCCCCCATCTTCCAAGGAATCTGTATCCTCCTCTTCATCTGTGCCAGCCGGGTCCCTGCCAGGGATACTCTTGGTAAGGCGAGGCATACCTCGGAGCCTGCCGGTAGGAACGGGAGAGGGAGGGGCCACCGGCTGAGGTTCCGTCCGGACTGGGGCAAGAGAGGCAGTAAGACTGTGCCTGCACGAAGGCTTTTTTGTAGTCCCTGAAAAAAACTAGGCAGCCGGGTCCATGCCTAATCCACGAGGTACTGGGGTGGGACCTGTTGAATTTCCCTCTCCCATGGATGAACCCATCAAGGGGTTACTAAGATCCAGCGTACTTCCAGTTAAGGCAGTGGCCAGCCCATCATCTGAATGGGAGGAGCCTGGCTTAGCAAAGTCAGAGGAGGTCAATTCCCCTTGGGCTTCCTCGCAGCACCGACATAAGCTGGAGTCCAGGTCAGACTGAGATGCCCTAATATGGCAAGCGCTGCAGAGAGCAAGAAGCTTAGTTTTCTTGGTTGGCGGTGCCATTTAAATGTGCATCTTATTGGCTCGTGCTTACAATTTATGCGCACAGATTTTGAGTGCCTAGGTGGGAGGTGGCGGGGCGCACGCTCAGCCCATGCGCTCGGGTTTTCCTGTGTTCTGCGCTTAGTAAGTTGTACCATGTATGACGTTATGGGCACAGTGTGCGTACCGACGTTCTGTGGAGGGCAATATGGCACGCACAGAAACGCGTAAGATGGCGCCGCGGCCTACCATACGGTGTGTCAACCAAGCCTAAAGCGAGGCCTAGCCCACCGGGGGAGGGGGGGCACTCAACCCACTCGGAAGCCCACTTCCCCTTACCCCAATGGAATCGGGAACGACATCGATACAGCGCGCCGAGCAAAGAGACCGGAGGTAATCTTACTGAAACCCCTCCAAACATCTCTGAATTGGGTGGTAAATCATCTTTTTTTTTTTTTTTTACACTTACCGGCTGAGTACAGAGACCACTGCCGCACTCTGCTTCCTGCATCCACTGCCTTTCAGCTGCTTAAACAGCAAAGTCCATGCAGGGAATTGGCTACCTGACCAAGGCAACCTCTGAGGGATCTCGGAAATCACCGCAGGAATTCTCAACCGGGGAGGGACCTTTAGGTATCACCGCAGGAGAGCGGGGCTCAATTTTACTTCAATTTAGAAAGTAGAATTTCTCCTATAGGGATAGGTACATCCACCATCTGCTGGAGATGGAGAATACTGGAGGGCAGAGGTCACTACAGGGGTGTATATAGGTTGACGTCGGCTTTGAAATTTGACTCCATCTCCATCTGCTGGCAGGGGAGCATAACTCATTGGGCCTGAGTCCATCTGTCTACACTAAGGAAAACAAAATTATCAGGTAAGTAATTTCTCCATTACTCTTTTATATAATACAAGGACTAGGGAGCACTCCATGAAGTTAGCAAGTAGCACATTTAAAACTAATCAGACAAAATTGTTTTTCGCTCAACACACAATAAGCTCTGGAATTCATTGCCAGAGGATGTGGTAAAGGCAGCTAATGTAACTGGGTTTGAAAAAGGTTTGGAAAGTTCTTGGAGGAGAAGTCCATAAACAGTTATTAACCAGATAAACTTGGGAAAAGCCACTACTTATCCCTGTGCATTTTGCAGCAAGGGGGATCTATTTACTGTTTGGAATCCTGCCAGGGACTTGTGACCTGGCTTGGCCACTGTTGGAAACAGGATGCTGGGCTTGATGGACCCTCGGTCTGACCCAGTATGGCAAGTCTTATTTTCTTATGTACTTTGGCTACACATGTCCAGATTATCATGCCAGTAAAATTACCTGAATTTGAATAGAATCGGAAATACTTTTTCTGAGCTTGCCCATGTGCATTACTGCAATCTGGGCTGCTCTATTGGAACCGGATCCTCTCTGTGAATCCAGCCGCCTCCACACATGCGAAAATCAGTCTGGCTGTGGGCATCCTACTCACCAGAGCACTTTGTTTCTATTCTGAGTTGGGATTGGAGAATTTGTTTTTCTGGTTTAATGAAGTAATGTATTAGCTCTAATTCTCTTTCTGGATATGAGGCAGTTTTTGAGCTAATAATTTACAAGAGGCACCTCATGTTGTAGTGTCCTTTGTTGGGTGTGGCTTAGATCTGTATACAGTGAGAGGGCAATGTTCAGCCGTTGGGTGGCTTGGCTAGTTAACCGGATAACCAGCTGGGTCGCTGAATATGCTTGACTATTTTAAAGTTAGCCGGTTATGTATTAACCGCTAACTTTAGGACCGCCCTACAACCTGACCAGTGTTAGCTGCATAAGTTAACCGGCTAAGATGGGAGTTAGCCGATTAACTTATGTAGCTAACTCCACTCCTCCCTAGAAAGCTGCCTGCTTGCCCCCAAAATGCTCCTGGGTAAGCCATGTACATAGAAACATAGAAATGATGGCAGAAAAAGACCAATTGGCCCATCCAATCTGCCCAGCAAGCTCCCACACTTATTTTCCCATACTTATCTGTTTCACCAACCACCAACTTCAGGGCCCTTGTTGGTAACTGTTTGATTCGAGTTTCCTGCCCTCCCCTGTCATTGATGCAGAGAGTAACGTTGGAGTTACATCAAAGGTGAGCATAAGGCTTAATGGTGAAGGGTAGTAACTGACGCATCAAGCAAGTTACCCCGATGCTTGTTTACCCAGACTGCACAGATCAATGCCTTGTTGGATGTCTCTTTGCCGCAGACCACCAGCGAAAGCAGGTCCCGGAGCAGATAGGCGCTGGGAGAGAGGCCCGCGCAGCCGGCGCTTGAGCCCATCGGGGTAAGGCCATTAACTCTCGCCCTACCTCCGTGGGCCCCCGCTCCGGCCACGGGGAAGCTTCACACTTACCTCCTCCTGCTTCTTCTTCGAAAGCGCGGCGATCCGGCTTACTCTCCGCTCGCCGCCCACCGCCGCAGGAAGCCACAAGACAGGCCCTCCTCCTCCGAACTTCGAATGACGCAGCCCTAGTCGCGCTGGTGACCTCAGCACCACGCGACCGCGCGAAAATTTAAAAACACCGGCTCGACCTCAGGCGCCCTCTTTGCCGCAGACCACCAGCGAAAGCAGGTCCCGGAGCAGAAAGCAGGTCCTCGGAGCAGATAGGCGCTGGGAGAGAGGCCCGCGCAGCCGGTGCTTGAGCCCATCGGGGTAAGGCCATTAACTCTCGCCCTACCTCCGTGGGCCCCCGCTCCGGCCACGGGGAAGCTTCACACTTACCTCCTCCTCCTGCTTCTTCTTCGAAAGCGCGGCGATCCGGCTTACTCTCCGCTCGCCGCCCACCGCCGCAGGAAGCCACAAGACAGGACCTCCTCCTCCAATCCTCCTCAACCAATCCCGGAGAAGGACGTGGGGATTTCAATCCCGGACATCCGAGGCGCCGCGCGACAAAGGGGCCTGCCCCTTTGTCGCGCCCCTTAGTGCGTACCCGTGGTGCGCTCAGAAGCTACAATCACCCTCCCTACTCCAGCTGGAATCCTATACACTGATCTCAAGCATCCCCAAATCAGCCCACCTCTAACACCCTTCCAGCCTATCTTACTCTCGACCAACCACGCCAGCGTGCACCCAGCCACTCCAGCGTGCACCCAGCCACTCCAGCGTGCACCCAGTCACTCCAGCGTGCACCCAGTCACTCCAGCGTGCACCCAGCCACTCCAGCGTGCATCCAGTCACTCCAGCGTGCACCCAGCCACTCCAGCGTGCACCCAGCCACTCCAGCGTGCACCCAGCCACTCCAGCGTGCATCCAGCCACTCCAGCGTGCATCCAGTCACTCCAGCGTGCACCCAATATCCCTCACCTGCCTCAGCAATCTCATAATGTCTCCTTCATTCCCAATTCCAATCCTCCCTCATTATCCACCTTCCAAAGGACATGCAACTCGACAAGCCCATCACCACCTCAGAACCATATCTCCAATTATGATCACTCCTTTCACCCAACTACTAGGCCTCACCTTATTCTCTTTAACATTATTCAATGCCCAATCCCTAACAAAGAAATCAGTCATACTAAACGACTATCTCATCGATGTAAAGCCGGATATATGCGCAATCACTGAGACCTGGCTCAAACCCTCTGACACTGCAATAATTAATCAACTACCCACAGAGACATACAATTTCTTCTCCATCCCTCGCCAGGGAAGAAAAAAAGGAGGAGGAATCCTCCTAGCTACAAAAAAAGACCTCAGATTCACGCAGCATTCCACCAATACAAACTCCAAAATCGAAATTGGCTTCTTCTCCTCAAACAAACTCCAAATTCTACTTGTCTACGCCCCTCCAGGTGTCCTTGAAACAGACCCCTCACCTCTGGTTGAACTAACCACCTCCTTCATTAATCTGGACGCCCCAGCTATAATCTTAGGAGACTTCAACCTCCATGTCGACAACTCTATACTATCACCCAACTGCGAAGCCTTACTCACAGCATTCTCCGCTTTAGGTTTCTCTCAACTAGTCAACAAACCCACACACAAAGCTGGCCACACGCTTGACCTTATCTTCATAAACACAGCAATTAAACCGGTCCAGCACCCCATCTGCCCGAAGGTCCCTTGGTCAGATCATTCCCTTATAACAGCGTCATTCTCAATAAAAGATACCAGTCCATCTCCCATTCCCTCCCCTTGCTTCTCTTACAGGAAAACATGCTCCATGGAAGATCTCAGCAATCACATATCATCACATCTCACCCAAGTAGATCTCACCAATCCGAATTCAGCTCTACGATCGTGGAACAACATCACGGAATCCATTGCCAACAGATTATGCCCGCTAACAACAAAAAAACCACACCCCAATTCATCCAAAAGGCAACCGTGGTTTACACCAGAGCTAAAAAAGCTTAAACGAATGCTAAGACAAAAAGAAGCTAAATGGCGCAAAAACCCATGCACCATCACCCTATCTACCTATAAATCTACTCTTCACCAATATAAATCCAATACTTTAAAATCCAAGAGGAACTACTACGCATCCAAGATCCACCACCTAGTCTTCGATGCTAAAGCCCTCTTTAACTACGTCTCTAACCTCACACAAACAAGCCCTCCAGAAATCGCTCTCAACCAAGCTAAATCCAAAGCGGAAGAACTAGCAATATTTTTCAACAATAAAATCAGCAAACTTCTAACGCAGCTTCCCCCTAACACCGTCTCTACATCAACCTCACCTCAGACCGCCGTCAACAATACCCGCTTAGCTGAACTGGAACTCACCTCCTCCATCGAGATCCAAGATACTCTACGGAAATGAAACCATCCTCTCACCCATCAGATCACATCCCTTCGAAACTGCTCCTATCAATTCCAGACTCTATCTCAAAATCCCTGTCAGACATAATAAATTGCTCAATAACTCAAGGATCTTACCCAGATGACCTCAAATTGGCCTCACTCAAACCTCTACTCAAGAAACCAAACCTAGATCCTAATGACCCAAACAACTACCGACCGATCGCCAACCTCCCCTTCATAGCCAAGATCATGGAGAAATTGGTGAACACCCGACTCTCAAACTACATAGAAGAAAACAACCTCCTATTCCCATCACAATACGGATTCCGCAAAACACTTAGCACGGAGTCCCTCCTCATCTCCTTAACAGATTACCTCATCCTGGGCCTTGATAAAGGACAAGCCTTCCTACTGATCCTACTGGACCTTTCGTCAGCCTTTGACACCGTTAACCATTCCCTGCTCATCAACCAGCTAGCCTCCTTGGGTATCACAGGCACAGCACTCTCCTGGTTCATATCATTTCTCAGCAACAGAAGATACAAGGTCAAATTACAGAACAAAGAATCCTCACAACACACTTCATCAGTAGGAGTCCCACAGGGCTCTTCCCTGTCTCCTACTCTATTTAATATTTACCTCATACCATTATGCCAACTTCTTACCGACCTCAACCTCAAACATTTCCTGTACGCTGATGATATCCAGGTCCTGATCCCCATTAAGGATTCCCTTGCAAAAACGCTGACTTTCTGGAACACATGCCTTCAAAAAATTCAACTCCTCCTCACCAGCCTAAACCTGGTACTAAATTCCGGCAAAACTGAACTCCTGCTCATCACCTCTGAGAACAGCACCTTTTCACCAACACAAGACACACCAACAATCACACAAGTGAGAGACCTAGGAGTCCTAATTGACAATCGCCTGAATTTCAAAGCCACCATTAACAAAACAACCAAAGACTGTTTCTACCAACTACAGGTGCTGAAAAGAATTAGACCTCTTTTCCATGCCCAAGATTTCAGAACCATCCTGCAAGCAATCATTTTTTCAAAATTAGACTATTGTAACACCATCCTACTTGGTCTTCCCGCTTCTTATACTAAACCGCTTCAGATGGTACAAAATACAGCTGCACGAATACTGACAAACTCCAGGAGAAGGGATCACATAACCCCCATCCTAAAGAGCCTCCATTGGTTACCTATACACTTTAGAATTATTTACAAGGCCATCCTTACCACATACAAAAATATCCACCTACTGGCTCCCATCGACATACAGATCCCTCTCCAACTACATAATTCAACAAGACCAACAAGAGATGCATACAAAGGATCGCTACAGGTACCACCGTCCAAATCTACCAGACACATCACACTAAGAGATCGGGCATTCTCTACAGCCATTCCACCGTTATGGAACTCTATCCCTTCAAACCTCAGACTTGAAACATGCATCTCAACCTTCAAAAAAAGACTAAAGACATGGATATTCACACAAGCATTCCCGGACTCAAACTGATCTACCTTCCACGCCAATCCTTACCTTCACATACACCATGACTAACCTTCTTGTTTGAATTTTATATTATTTTACACTATCGTTACATGTTTGAATTAATAACCTGTCCTTTCTCTTCTCTCTCTGCCAAGTTCTAATCTCCCTGTTATTTGTAACTGCCTTTTTCCGCACCATTGTTTTAGTTTTGTTTACGATGCACACTTGTTTTAATGTGAACCAGCATGATGGACTGCGTTCTCGAATGCCGGTATATAAAAACCCTAAATAATAAATAAAATAAATGTTGTCTGAATATAAATCCTCTTTTCCACATTTCCTCCCCTGCGGTTGAAGCAGAGAGCAACACTGTTAATGCATTCAAAGTGATGTATCAGGCTTAATTGGTTTAGGGTAGTAACCGCCGCAATAAGCAAGCTACCCCCACGCTTATTTGTTTACCCAGATTGTGAAGTTCAGACCTTGTTGGCTGTTATCTGAATGCAAATCCTCTTTTCCACATTTCCCTTTGCCGTTGAAGCAGAGAGCAATGTTGGAGTTGCATTACCATGCGAAGGCTTATTGAGTAAGGGTAGTAATCTCCAGGTAGTAGCCACCCTTCCAGCAAGCCACCCCCATGGCTCTTCTCTTCATTCACATCCTCCAGCCTTTATGGATCCACAGTGTTTATCCCATGCCCCTTTGAAATCCTTCACAGTTTTAGTCTTCACCACTTCCTTCGGAAGGGCATTCCAGGCATCCACCACCGTCTCCGTAAAGAAATACTTCCTGACATTGGTTCTGAGTCTTCCTCCCTGGAGCTTCAAATCGTGACCCCTAGTTCTACTGTTTTTTTCCAACAGAAAAGGTTTGTTGTTGACCATGGATCATTAAAACCTTTCAAATATCTGAAAGTCTGTATCATATCACCCCTGCTCCTCCTCTCCTCCAGGGTGTACATATTTAGGTTCTTCAATTTCTCCTCATAAGACATTTTATGAAGATCATCCAACTTTTTGGTCGCCCTTCTCAGGACCGCCTCCATTTCTCTGTCCCTTTGGAGATACGGTCTCCAGAACTGAACACTGTACTCCAGGTGAGGCCTCACCAAGGCCCTGTACAAGGGGATAATCATTTCCTTTCTCTTCTAGATATTCCTCTCTCTATGCAGCCCAGCATTCTTCTGGCTTTTGCTATCGCCTTGTCGCATTGTTTCGCAGACTTCATATCATTAGACACCATCACCCCAAGGTCTCTCTCCTGCTCCGTGCAGATCAGCCTTCCCCCCCCATCGAATACAGTTCTTTCGGATTTCCACACCCCATATGCATGGCTCTGCACTTCTTGGCATTGAATCTCAGCTGCTTTATCTTCGACCACTCTTCCAGCTTCCTTAAATCCTGTCTCATTCTCGCCACTCCTTCCGGGGTGTCCACTCTGTTGCAGATCTCAGTGTCATCCGCAAAAAGACAAACCTTACCTTCTACCCCATTCGCAATGTCGCTCACAAAGATATTGAACAGGACCGGTCCCAACACCGATCCCTGCGGTACACCACTTAACACCGCTCTCTCTTCAGAGAGAGATCCATTTACCATCACAGAATGTCTTCTGTCCTTCAACCAGTTTGCAATCCAGGCCACCACCTCAGCACTTACTCCTAAGCTTCTCATTTTATTCACCAGTCTCCTGTGCAGGACCGTATAAAAAACTTTGCTGAAATCCAAGTAGATGACATCTTGTGCTCTTCCTTGATCCAATTCCCTAGTCACCCAATCAAAAAAGTCAATCAGATTTGTCTGACAAGATCTTCCCCTGGTGAATTCATGCTGCCTCTGGTCCTGCAATTCTTTTGACTGTAGATAGTTCACTATTCTCTCTTTCAGCTGTGACTCCATTACTTTTCCCACCACCGAGGTGAGGGTAACCAGCCTGTAGTTTCCAGCCTCCTCTCTGCTCCCACTCTTGTGAAGCGGGACCACCACCGCTCTCTTCTCCAATCCTTTGGCACCACTCCCGTTTTTAGGGATCTATTGAACAGGTCACTCAGCGGACCCGCCAGCACATCTCTGAGCTCCCTCAGTATCCTGGGATGAACCTCATCAGGTCCCATGTCTTTGTCCACTTTCAGTTTCACCAGCTCTTCCCATACATTTTCTACTGTAAATGGAGTTACATCTACTCCACTCCCCTCCAGTTTCTTGTTAACTAGTGACGGTCCTTCTCCAGGGTCCTCTTTAGTGAACACCGAACAGAAGTATTTGTTTAATATTTCTGCCATTTCTTCGTCTCTCTCCACACATTGATCCTTTTCACCTTTCAATTTCACTATACCATTTTGAACTTTTCTCCTTTCTCTGATATATCTGAAAAATGTTTTGTCACCTCTCTTTACCTCTTTGGCAATCCTCTGACTTTTTGTCGTCTTGATTGCTTTCTTTGTCTCCCTCAGTTCCACCAGATATTCTTCTTTGTGCTCCTCCCTTTGGGATCCTTTATATTTCTTGAACGCTGTTCTTTTAGCTTTTATTTTGTCAGCCACCTCCTTTGAGAACCAGATAGGTTTCATTTTTCTTTTGCTTTTCTTTACATTTCTAACATATAGATTAGTTGCCTTGGTAACTGCTCCTTTTAGATTGGTCCACTGTTGATCCACATCTCTCTCGTTCTTCCAGCCTTTTAGTTCTTCCTCCAGGTACTTCCCCATTTCATCAAAGTCCATGTTGTTGAACTGCAAAACTCGGGTCTTCATGCTTCCTCTCCGTATCCTTTTTGTGATATGAAACCATACCGTTTGATGATCACTGGTGCTGAGGTGGGCGCCCACCTGGACATTAGAGACATTATCTCCATTAGTGAGCACTAAGTCGAGTATAGTTCCTTCTCTCGAGGGTTCCATAACCATTTGTTTGAACTGAGCCCCTTGCAGGGCATCCACTATCTCTCTACTTCTGGTAGATTCTGCAGATGGGATTCTCCAGTCTATGTCCGGCAGATTAAAGTCTCCAATGATCACCACTTCTCCCTTCTTTCCTATCTGTTGGATGTCTTCACCTGATCTCTGTCCAGCTCTTCCTTTTGATTTGGAGGCCTGTAAACCACTCCAATAAAATGGATGCCCTATCATCTTTTTTTAGATCGGCTCATAGTGCTTCTTCATTGCCCCATCTTCCTTGAGGCTCAGATGCTTGGATATTGTTTCTGACATAAAGAGCCACTCCTCCCCCTTTCCTATCCTCTCTGTCCTTCCTTAACAAGTTATAGCCTGGTATTGCCGTATCCCAATCATGAGATTCCGTGAACCAGGTCTCCGTGACAGCAACAATGTCTAAGTCTGCCTCTTTCATTAGGGCTTGCAGATCTGGGATTTTATTGCCCAGACTACGAGCATTTGTGCTCATAGCTTTCCAGCTTTCCTCGTTCAGGTTACTGCTGTTCCTGGACTCCTTTTGTGACTTATTTAGCTGACTTTTGTTATCCACTTCACCCTTTTCTATTGCATTTGTAGATGGTTAACTATTACATTATCCATCTAAAGGGCATTTGAATATGGACCTCCATGAGCCTGTGAGCTGGTGCGTCCCTGAAAGAATAATAGAAGCAAGCTGAGAGGAGGCAGCTGAGGATTCACGTTGGCCCAGGCTGCGGCCTGTTCGACTTTCTGTGTGGTGTCAGGAGCAGCAGTGCAAACCTGGCTTGGACCTGCCATGGAACTTCTAGCTGGAGAGTCAAAATCTAAAGTTTTACATGAAAAGGTTGTCACTTGGAGTCAGTGCGAGTACCTCATGCTAGTCCAGTGCTTAGATCTTTTTATAGCGTCAGTCTATCAGGTAAAGCCTACAGTACAGTAGTAGAAGCATTTTTTAGTTAAGTTTCTTGCATTTGATAATTCTGCTTTTTAGAATCAAAGCAGCTTTTGCCCACCCATTATAGATTTAGTAAGAATGGTTGAGAGAGTAATTTCTACATGAGTTGTCGCTCTTTCATGAGCAGGAAACAAAGCGGGTTCTGTGCGCCAGTGGCATGCCTCTTATGGTATTTATTGACTTAAAATCTTATATTCGGCATCTCCCTGTGCACGCGTGTTCCCGCCTGCACTGAAAGGGCCTTTCTTGCCGGAGGTGCTTGCTTCAGATGTGCGTCTCTGGGGATGTTGAAAGGTGCAGGCTGTGTCTGTCTGTAGAAGTGTTTTTGGTGCTCGCCCTCCCCTGGTTCCAGCTGGCCGACCTGTGGGGTGAGAAGCGCGCTATCCCTGCATGGCTGAGAACGCAGCGGTGTGAACGCCTTCCTCTCGCCTTTCACCTTCCAAAGGGGCTGCAGCCTTTCCTTCTCTGGGTTGCAAGACTTTACTTTTTCTTGGAAACGCTCGAGAGAGTCCCGGCACTTTGTTGTCCATACTCTGTCTCTGGGTTTTTTAACTTTCCTGAGACCCTGCAGAATCCATATCTTTTTGCCCCTATTTTCTCTTCCTCATGAGTTAGCAAAGGCCCCCAGGGTTTTCACACTTGTTACGGTTTCATTGCTAGGCTCCCTGCGGATTTGGGAGCTGTTTCTTCTGTCTGTGCCTGGACAACATTCTGGGCTGCCCTGGTCACGTCAGGAATGTGTTGTAATGGAACTGATTACCCTGGCAAAGGACGTGTTCAGGAGGCAGGCCTTAGTGGACTCAGGGTTATCATATACTGACACACATCAAGTGACTGTGCACCCGTATGGGAAAGGAAGAGGTAAACAGTAGATGTGCAAAATCACAAGAAAAAGCCAGTTGTTATGGGAAAACTGTACTCGGACTCTGAAAACGGAAAGAGGGTTATAACCGAGGGAGAGATTTTGCATTCCTCAACAACTAGAAGCAACAGAGCCATGCTGCTCTTCTGGGCTTTTGTGACGACAGAGAGAGGGCATTATGGCATTGCTTTATTATCGTAACTGAATGATAAATAACTCTTTGAGTGAAGGTTACCTACCCGAAATATTAAAAGAAGCAATAATTAGACCTGTGTTAAAACAAAGTAGTCTTGATCCAACCATACTTAATAACTACAGACCTATTTCGAACCTTTCCCTTCTTGCCAAACTGATAGAAAACGTTGTGCAGAAACAATTAACAGAACATCTAGAGAATAATGATGTTCTTTTCCCGTCCCAATTTGATTTTAGAAAAAATTTTAATACAGAAGCACTTTTGATTTCATTGACACACAATTTTAAAAGGTTTTGATAATGGCCAAAGATACATATTAGATCTATCTGCTGCATTTGATACGGTTAATCATTCCATATTACTTGATAGACTGTCCGAAATTGGCATTGAACCAAACACCTCTACAGCGCTTTGCATCCTATCTCAGCGACCGCTCATTATAGAGTACAAATTAACAATACCACTTTAGATGTGATCAAAGTAAAGACTGGAGTTCCACAAGGATCAGCGCTGTCAGCAACACGTTTTAACATCTATATGTTGCCACTAGGCCATCTTTTGGCTGGACTTGGCCTTAACCACTCTGTGTCCGCGGATGACATACAAATACTAATATCAATAAATGACTCAATAGAAAAAACTTATAAGTTAATTGCGCTGTATCTGTCAATAATCAGTCAGCTTTTTAATACAAGCGAAACTCGTTTTAAATATAAATTAAACGGAAATTATTTTATTAGAAAGAAAAACTTCATCAGGCACTCTTCCACCATTAGTATTAAATGATAACTCCATGGTTAAGCTTTCTGGCAAGGTACGAGACTTGGGAATAATAACTGAACCCAAATTAAGTTTCAAAAAACACATCTCAAATAAAGTCAGAGAAGGATACTTAAAATTAATGACATTAAGACGCTTAAAACCACTTTTAAAACAAAATGATTTTAGAACAATATTGCAGTCATTAATCTTCTCTAGCACGGACTATTGCAACGCCTTATTTTTGGGCCTACCTGCATCAACAACTCGGCCATTACAACTCCTACAAAACGCTGCTGCACGAATACTAATGGGGATAAGGAAAAACGAACATCTAACACCGAGCTTAATGGCCCTCCATTGGCTTCCGATTGATTCACGTTTTCTTTTTAAAGTTTTATGTATCTTACATAAAGTAATTTTCGGGGACCAGAATGACCGGCTGAAAGCTGCTGTAAGATTACATACTCCTCCGAGAAACCTCAGATCGGCAAATAAAGGCCTTCTGACGGTGCCACCTATTACTTCGGCGAGATTAACCCTAGTGCGTGAGAGAGCCATCTCATTAGCAGGCCCAAAACTTTGGAATGAGTTACCCCCTGACATAAGAATGCAATCCGATTTTAAAGTTTTTAAAAGAAATTTGAAAGCCTGGTTATTTAAGAGGGCTTATAGCAGTGCTGGCTGAGTCATGTTTCTAATCTTATTCTTTTACATTGTTTTATCATTATTCTTATGTATCTGTTTAATTTTAACCTTGATAGTTAATTATATTGGTAAGTTTGTTTTAAAATTAGTTTTACCTCTCTATTCTTATGTATTCATAGGTTACTTTATATTGAAGTGATGTATTTATTTTCTTAATCATGTAAACCGTTGTGAAAGTTTTACTAAATGACGGTCTAGATAGAAAACCTGTTAAATAAATAAATGCGTGATACCTTTGCTGCATTGCTTTATGCTGGGCGCATAATAAGACAGTTATTCTGTAATTTACTGTAGGCTAGTGAGAGTGAGGGTATGTTTGCTTTGGAGTAACGGGTCCTGGGGGATACTGGCCTTGTGTCTGGGAGGGGTGGATCTCGCCAGGGAAGAGCCCTGGGGGATTCCGATCTTGCGTCTTGCTGCAAGCACAGGGTTGTGCAGCTCAAGACGGCATGGGGCCTCTGTGACGGGAGATCCCCGGAGGGTAGTAACCTGGCAGAAGAGCTTTCCCAGCGCATCTCAGGAAGTGAGATAGGCGTTCTTCTATTGGAGACGAGGGATGGTGACAGCCAGCAGCTACCTGTGTGTGTGTGTGTGTGTACACATGAGGTTCTTCCCTGGTGACCTCGTCTTTTTCACTAATGATCTGTGTAATATTATAGCCAGTGTGGACCAATCAGATCCCGTGAGGGTGAGAGAATTTGTTGGACTCCTGTCAACATGACTGCCCTCCAAGGGTTGAGGAGAGTCTTGAATGATCTGAAAAAAATGATTGGTTTGTCCTGGATTAATTATAATTGTCAATATTTGTGATTGCTCTCTCTTAAGGCAAAATTGTAATAGCTTTCAGCCCTGACATGGAGCTGGCTGAGAGGAAGGGTCTCATTTCTCTTAAAATGAGCAAGGCCCACCCGCTCCAAGCTGCTCCTGAACATTTGTAATTTACAAAATAGGTCACTTGCAAGTTGGGGATCTACAACGTTTGAATTTAGCAGCTGGCAGATGTCCTGGGATAATAAAAACGGGTGAATGGCTAGTGAATGTGAAGGGTTCATGGGCTCAGCTGACCAGCAGTCCACGGCTGAGGGTAAGGGAGGTGACGTCGCTCTGAGGAGGGTTCAGGAAAGGCCACAAGCCTGAGATCCACTCGCCAAGTGTCTGAGCGAGGCGTGCTACCACGGGCTTCAAAGCAAACATGCTTTTTTCCCCTCTGGGAGCTACCACGTTTCCCTGCAGGCCGGTTACGTTTTGATATGTTATTGGTCCAGCCGCCGGATAATTCCGACCTAAATTCAACCCCTGTCTCGGTGCTCAGGACGTCCTAGGCAGCTTTCTCTGCGTTTGTGGTGTATCCACTTGAATCTTTATTTTTCGGAATTAAACCTCCGATGTTTTGGTTTTTTTTTTTTGGTTTCCTCTGGTTAAATCTTGCTTTCTCTGCTTTTGAGGAGAATTTAGTTTTTTATGGTCTATGGTTAGGGGCCCGGGAGGGGGGTGAGCAGCTTCTGAGGAGAGAAGCCAGGCTCCCCTTTATCGCCCTCGAACGGTAGCCAGCCTGCATGCCAGTGTGTGCCTGGGAGCGCGCCGGACGTGGGCACTCATCTTTCCTATCCCTGTTGCGTGCCTGCTCTTGATCCTGCTTTCCCTAGGGAGGTCAGAAGTTTGAAGGCCGAGCATGCCGTCGGGACCGGATTAGCCTGCTGATAAATAAGCGCAATGTGTGGTAACTTGGGTAAGGAGTCAGAGGAATTGAGCAGATTTGAGCTGGGAATGACAGAGCAGCTGAACACAGACCACAGAGGGCTCCCGACGGACGCCTGGCTTCTGGCTTTCTTGCACGTGCTTTTCTTTAGGGCTTGTGGGTTTCTGTAAGTTGACTCCTGGTGGTGAATGGACGGCCCCGTTGCTGGGCTTGGGGGATAGTGGGGAGGTTTCCTGATCGCCTCGGAGGAGCAGAAGAGGTGTTCAGAGCCAGAGGGAGAGACCTAACCAGCAGAAAGGAGGGTACAAGCTGAGCGGAGGCAGGCCAGAGTCTTACGCGAGAAGCAGGCCCTTAAGGACTTAAATATGTGTATTCCGAGAAGAGGAGGGCTATGACAGCGACATTCAGATGCACAAGAAGCAAACCTTTTCCAGGGGAAGGCCTATTCCAGGGCAGTGGGGCCTTGGAGTAGGCCTTCCCCTGGAAATTGGTTATTTACTCTTTCGGATAGTAGAAAGACTAGGGGGCACTCCATGAAGTTAGCATGGAGCACATTTAAAACTAATCTGAGAAAGTTATTTTTTACTCAACACACAATTAAACTCTGGAATTTGTTGCCAGAGGATGTGGTTAGTGCAGTTAGTGTAGCTGTGTTTAAAAAAGGATTGGATAAGTTCTTGGAGGAGAAGTCCATTACCTGCTATTAAGTTCACTTAGAGAATAGCCACTGCCATTAGCAATGGTTACATGGAATAGACTTAGTTTTTGGGTACTTGCCAGGTTCTTATGGCCTGGATTGGCCTCTGTTGGAAACAGGATGCTGGGCTTGATGGACCCTTGGTCTGACCCAGTATGGCATTTTATTATGTTTCTAAGGGAGGGGCTGCACAGAATTTTTCAAAACACCATTGGTGGGGACCCCTTGGAGGATTTTCTGGGTGATGGAGGGAGGGATGGTCGTGGGGTTGTGGGGGAAAATGCCAGTTAATCGGATTTCTGTACTGCTCAGAAGTTGGCAACCCTGCCTCCTGTTTCCCCCCTTCCCCAACATCTGCTCCCCCTGCCTCCCTCCTTCCCTGGCCACTCCCCTTTCTATTTATTTAGGGCGTTTTATGCCCTAATATATCCAGGGTCCTATGTGGCTTACAAAAAATCCCTCATGCATAATAAAAACAAATTAACATAAAGAGAGTAAAATCAAACAATGGAAAACATAAAGCGAACAGAGCATATTATCAAGTAACATAAGAGCATGCCATACTGGGTCAGACCAAGGGTCCATCAAGCCCAGCATCCTGTTTCCAACAGTGGCCAATCCAGGCCCCAAGAACCTGGCAAGTACCCAAACACCAAGAAGATCCCATGCTACTGATGCAATTAATAGCAGTGCAAACGGGATGTCTGGCACAGGACAGGACCCCCCCCGGCAGGAGCTCCCTTCTTCTCACCCCCCCTGCAGTGCCTCCTCTCTCCCTTCAGCGGGGTTGCCCCCTCTTTTCCTTGCCCCTCTGTTTCCGGCCAGCACTTCCAGTGAGGGGTGGGTTGTGGTGGGCCAGCGGAGGGTCCCTTTCCAGTGGTACAGCTGGGCTCATGGGAGTCCCCCTCTCCTACCCTCCCCGTCCCAGATTCTCTCTCTCTCACGCACCAGCTCCTTCCCCTCTTTCTATCCTCCTCTTACCTGCCCCCTCGTCTGTCTTGGATGCTCTTACCCCCCCCCCCCCCGCACCACTGCTTCCTTCATAGGCTGCCCAGGCTGAGGATGCCTCCACGTCCACTGGCGTGGGCCGGACACTGCGTATATAGAGCTCCCTGCTCTGATTGCACTGAAGCTTCCACATCCTGCATGGTGGGCCCGATGAAATTCATCCCTGGGCTGTAGTTTGGGGAGCCCAGTATGAGGTTCCCGGGTGGGGGGGGGGGTAGACTCAGCCAGGGCAGGCGGTGGAGGGGGGGAGACAGAGATGTCCTGGGACCTAAGGCAACGCAGCAGGCAGTACATTGGGTAGACTTGGACTGGACTCCTGGTCCTCGTCTTCCAGTCTCTTCTCTGGGATTGATATTTTGCGCTCTTCCTCCGGCCGGGCTGGGCAAACGGTGGGATTTGAAAATAGTGCTGTGCTGACCGGCCCCGGGATAACCAGATAACTTTGCATCTGGCTAAAAAAAAAAATGATCCAGCAAGCTCGGGAGTGGGGTCGTGCGGGACAGGGTCTGCTTTCGGGCTGAGTTAGCAGGATAAATGCCGATTTTTACCCAACACAGTATGGCCAGCTCGATTTAGGGAACCCGAAGAGCAGTTGCAAGGATAGCCAGATAAACGTGTCCGGCTGATGTAAGACAGCAGATACACTCAGTGGTGCGGGCGTGTCGCCGAATATCCCGCCATGGCTAACCGGATGACTTTATCTGGCCAGTCCGTGGCTGGAAATGGACCTCTCTGTTTCTCCGCGCCTCTCCCTCTGGATCCCTGGAAATGTTCCCTCTCCTCAGGCTCGTCTGTGAAGCGGGGACCTCTCTGGGCCCCCACCCTGGGGCCTCTTGCATGAGGCAGTGGGATTAGCGGGATAATCGCAAGTCTCGTACTGGCCTGGTTAGGGCTGATACGTTGCCGTCTGCGCGCATAGCCCCGGTGCCTGCCTGCACCCTTTCAGGGGGCTTCCTCGGGATGTGCCGGGGTTCTTTGGGTCCGATAGGAGCTGCGGCACATCCCAGAAAACCCGGGGCCCGCACCTGGGCCTGCTTTAGGTCGTCAGGCCTTCCTGCCCTCCGCCGTGGGACGCGGCCTCCTGCGCTGTCAGAATCCGCAGAGCTGAGCCTGCGTAGCCTTCCTTCCCAGAAACGGAAGAGGGCCCAGACCTCCCCCCCCCCGGGCGTGCTGGCGTTGTGAGAAGCCTCAGCACGGAGAGGCAGCCGGGATGTTGCTGCTCTAGCTTGAAGGACTGGGCTGCTCTCCGTGGTTGGTTTCCCGTCCAGCCTGGAAGGTTATCTGCCCCTGTATTTAGGGGAACGGGAGAGAGGATGATTGTGTGTTATTTCTTGCAGGCTTAAATGCTTTGCGGAGAGTGCTGGGAGACCTGGCCAAGCCGCAGGACAGCGAGGTGGCCGGGTCGGTGATGATTACCCTTAACGACTTCCTGCAGGCGATGAATGATGTCCGGCCCAGTGCCATGAGGGAGGTGGCCATAGACGTGCCAAAAGTAAGCTGTTTCCTCTGCACAGCACATACATTGCTGCATGATATGACAGATACAAGATTGCCTCACCAGATAATATCTGAGAGACACACACACACACGCAGGATACATTGTGACAGGTCACACACGGTGGGGCTCTCTCACCTGCTACTCTGTGACAGATCACACACACACACACACACACACACACACACACACACACAGGGCCTCCTCACCAAATACCTTGGGATCAGTCATACACACGGGGATCTTCACTGAGTATCTTGTTACAGGTCTCCCTCTCTCTCTCTCTCTCTCTCTCTCTCTCTCTCTCTCACACACACACACATACACAAGGCTCTCTCACATGTTACTCTTTGACAGGTCACACCCCCCTCCCCAACAAGGATACTTTGTGACAGGTCTCACACACACTACACACCCCTAACCTCTCTCTCATATACACACACACCCCTTTAACTGGATACATTGTGACAGGTCTCACACACACACACACACACATACACACACACCCACACCCTTTTAACCACATACATTGTGACAGGTCACTCACACACACACACACCCTTTTAACCACATACATTGTGACAGGACACTCACACTCACACACATACACCCTTTTAACCACATACATTGTGACAGGTCACACACACACACACACACACACACACACCCCCTTTTAACCACATACATTGTGACAGGTCACACACACACACACACACACCCTCTTTTAACCACATACATTGTGACAGGTCTCACACACACACACACACACACACACACACCCTCCCTTTTAACCACATACATTGTGACAGGTCACTCACACACACACCCCTCTAACCGGATACATTGTGACAGAACATGCACACCACCCCAAACCGGATACATTGTGATAGTTCACACACACACATGCACACATACACCCCTAACTGGATACATTGTGACAGGTCACACACACACACACACACACCCTAACTGGATACATTGTGACAGGTCACACACACACACCCCTAACTGGATACATTGTGACAAGTCTCACACACACACACACACACACACACACACACACCCTAACCGGATACATTGTGACAGGTCATACACACTCTCTCCCAACTAGGTACACTGTGACAGGCCACACACACACCCCCCCTAACTGGATACATTGTGACAGGCCACACACACACCCCCCCTAACTGGATACATTGTGACAGGCCACACACACACCCCCCCTAACTGGATACATTGTGATAGGTCACACACACACACACACACCTTAACCAGATACATTGTGACAGGTCACACACAAACACACACACCCCTCTAACCGGATACATTGTGACAGAACATGCACACCACCCCAAACCGGATACATTGTGACAGTTCACACACACACACACACACACACACACACACACACACACCCTAACCAGATACATTGTGACAGGTCACACACAAACACACACACCCCTCTAACCGGATACATTGTGACAGAACATGCACACCACCCCAAACCGGATACATTGTGACAGTTCACACACACACATGCACACACACCCCCCCTAACTGGATACATTGTGACAGGTCACACACGCACACACACACCCCTAACTGGATACATTGTGACAGGTCACACACACCCCCCCTAACTGGATACATTATGATAGGTCACACACACACACACACCCTAACCAGATACATTGTGACAGGTCATACACACTCTCTCCCAACTAGGTACACTGTGACAGGCCACACACACACCTCCCTAACTGGATACACTGTAACAGGTCACACACACACACACCCCTGTAACCAGATACATTGTGACAGGTCACACACACACACACACCCTAACCGGATTCATTGTGACAGATCTCACGCACAGAGATACACACACACTTCTAACTGGATACATTGTGAGAGGTCACACACACCCCCCTAACCGGAAACATTGTGACAGATCTCATGCACACACACCCACACCATACACACTCACACACACCCCATACACACACACATACACACACCATACACTGAGACAGGTCACACCAACACCCGTAACTGGATACACTGTGACAGGTCACACACACCCCCCTAACCGGAAACATTGTGACAGATCACAAACACACACACACACACACACACACACCGCATACAATGAGACAGGTCACACCCACACCCACCGCATACACTGTGACAGGTCACACACACACACACAGACACACCCCGCATACACTGAGACAGGTCAGGAATACACTGTGACAGGTCACACACACACATGGGGTCACATCACCAGATCTTTTAGCCTCTCTCTGCCTTTTGGTTTTTACCATTTTACTCCTTGCCTGTCTGCTTTCTGCCTCTGCTGCTGTTTTTCTTTAACTCTTTCCTTTCTTCTCTCTCTCTTTGTTGAGTGAGTATTAAAGGTAATTGCTTGTAGCTCATGGTGGGCTGTGACGTGTCGGTGTTGGACAGCACTGAAAAGCATTCGGGTTTATGCAGGTTTGTTCTCGCGTCTGCAGGTGACGTGATCCGTCAGACCGTTTCTAGGCAGCCAGGCCAGTCTCATTTAGAAATGCTTTAAAATGAGTTCACCCTTCAGGTCCAGCCCCATGTGCTGCTTTCTAGTGAATCAGGGGCGTGAGATGTGATTTCTCAGGATGTCATCTTGACTGCTACCGCCTACTGCTTTGTAGATTGCAGCAACCATCTGGCATTTCCTAGCAGCTAAGGGACTGGACAGAAGCCAAGGGAAAAAGTCTCCAGGACACTAAAACTGGAAACAAGCACCCCAGGGGACGTTGATAATATCACAGGCTTGCCTTGAGGTTTTTCAAATTGAAGTAACCCTCAAGGGACTGAAGGGGGTTAGTGCGGCAGGCGCAGGGCTAGCAGTCTTTCTGCTGGCCCTTGGGTGGCTCTGATTGATGCGTTCCAGAGGGAGGGCGTACACTGCAGGATTGTCAGGGGGGAATGTACTCGCATCAGGTGGGACCCTGAAAGACTCTGCCCTCAAGTTAGGAAGGAGAGTGGCGGATGCCTAGGATGCGGGATTGGTGATGGGAGGGGGGAAACAAGGTTGAGTTCAGGGAGAAATAAATGGAGGCAGGTTGGTACAGGGAAGGATGGGGGGGAGGGAGAGGAAACAGGGAACAAAAAAAAAAGGGAAAAAGCTGAAAGAGTGAATGAAAGGAAAGTGAAGCAGGCATGCAAAATGAAGCTGAGCAGAGATGGGATAAAAAAAAAAACACTAGACAGGTTAGAAACAATTATTTTATGGTACTTCAAATTTGATGCACAAATAATTCTTGTCTGCAGTGACTGCTGGTCCCAAAATTGTGCTGAAAATCATTCCCTGCCTATTTTGAAGGGACAAATGGCAAAAACGTGCTGATATCTGTAGAAGGAGATATTCCTAGTGAGCGTAGGGTAGGCATACAATGTGCCTTCGGTTCAGCTGCATATATGGACAGGAAGGGAGGTGTGAATAGGGCTTCATTGGACTTTTGTGGACGATGAGTTTCCCGTTCCCCCGAGAGGCCAGGGTCAGGGGGGGGGGGGGGTAGTCACCCAAGGCACTCACTGGACAAAATGGCACCCAGGGCAAGAGTCGGGCTCCTGTGCTGGCAGACTCAGACTGACTCCAGTGAGTCCCCTGGGCTTGGCACTTTGGGTGGTCACCCTGCTTGTGCCCCTCCCCCCTTGTAACAGCTTTGCAGCCTCCGATAAAAATTTACCACCCTGTGCACTCTCCCTCCCTGCGACAGCAGCTCTCAACTATTCTACTCAAGATCCCCCAACAGTAACCTAGTAATGACGGCAGAAAAAGACAACATGGCCCATCCAGGCTGCCCACCAAGTTTCTGATGGTAGTAACTGCCGCTCCGTGCAGGTTAATCCATGTTTCTGTTAAGGGTAGCAATATTTACAATCAAAACCAAGTAACTGTCAAACCCGTAACAAAATTACTGCTGGCAACCTTTTCACGGGGCGAGCAGCCTTCCTGAGAATTCATACAATGCCACTGCTTGAACGTGCTTTGGCCGTAGAAGCAGTCCTGCACTTTATCCCTATTGTTAGTGTATCAGTACCCCTGACCGTAAAGATTTGGGCCCAGCGTTGGCTATATCTGAATCCAATTCCCCTTTTCTCCCCCTTGCCGTCAAAGCACAGACCGATGTTGCCTTCTGTTAAGGGTAGTCACTGCCACACCATCCAGATTACCCCCATGCCTTATGATAAGGGCAGGAACTGCCTCTCTGTGCAGGTTACCCCCATGCCTTATGATAAGGGTAGTAACTGCCACTCTGTGCAAGTTACCCCCAAGCCTTATGTTAAGGGTAGTAACTGCCGCCCTATGCAGGTTACCCCTAAGCCTTATGATAAGGGTAGTAACTGCCACTCTGTGCAAGTTACCCCCAAGCCTTAAGTTAAGGGTAGTAACTGCTGCTCTGTGCAGGTTATCCTTATGTTACTACTACTACTATTACTTAACATTTCTATAGTGCTACACGACATATGCAGTGCTGTACAAACATACAAAAAGTCAGTCCCTGCTCAATAGAGCTTACAATCTAATAAGACAAACATACAGGACATGGGACTCCTTTGTTTCTGTTAAGGGTAGTAACTGCTGCTCCATATATATATCCCCATGTTTCTATTAAGGGTAGTAACTGCCACACCATCCAGATTACCCCCATGCCTTATGATAAGGGCAGGAACTGCCTCTCTGTGCAGGTTACCCCCATGCCTTATGATAAGGGTAGTAACTGCCACTCTGTGCAAGTTACCCCCAAGCCTTATGTTAAGGGTAGTAACTGCCGCCCTATGCAGGTTACCCCTAAGCCTTATGTTAAGGGTAGTAACTGCCACACCATCCAGATTACCCCCATGCCTTATGATAAGGGTAGTAACTGCCACTCTGTGCAAGTTACCCCCAAGCCTTAAGTTAAGGGTAGTAACTGTTGCTCTGTGCAGATTAGCACCAAGTCTTATGTTACGGGTAGTAAATAACTGCCACTCTGTGGTATTGCTCGAAGCCTTATATTAAGGGTAGTAACTGCTGCTCTGTGCAGGTTATCCTTATGTTACTACTACTACTACTATTACTTAACATTTCTATAGTGTTACACGACATATGCAGTGCTGTACAAACATACAAAAAGACAGTCCCTGCTCAATAGAGCTTACAATCTAATAAGACAAACATATAGGACACAGGACTCCTTTGTTTCTGTTAAGGGTAGTAACTGCTGCTCCATATATATATCCCCATGTTTCTATTAAGGGTAGTAACTGCTGCTCCATATATATATCCCCATGTTTCTATTAAGGGTAGTAACTGCTGCTCCATATATATATCCCCATGTTTCTATTAAGGGTAGTAACTGCTGCTCCGTGCAGGTTCCCCTCAAGCCTTATGTTAAGGGGAGTAACTGCTGCTCTGTGCAGGTTACCCCATGCCTTCTGTTAAGGGTAGTAACTGCCGTTCTGTGCAGGTTACCCCATGCCTTCTGTTAAGGGTAGTAACTGCCGTTCTGTGCAGGTTACCCCCATGCCTTCTGTTAAGGGTAGTAACTGCCGCTCTGTGCAGGTTATCCCCATGCCTTCTGTTAAGGGTAGTAACTGCCGCTCTGTGCAGGTTACCCCATGCCTTCTGTTAAGGGTAGTAACCTGCCGCTCTGTGCAGGTTACCCCATGCCTTCTGTTAAGGGTAGTAACTGCCGTTCTGTGCAGGTTACCCCATGCCTTCTGTTAAGGGTAGTAACTGCCGCTCTGTGCAGGTTACCCCATGCCTTCTGTTAAGGGTAGTAACTGCCGCTCTGTGCAGGTTACCCCATGCCTTCTGTTAAGGGTAGTAACTGCCGTTCTGTGCAGGTGACCCCCATGCCTTCTGTTAAGGGTAGTAACTGCCGTTCTGTGCAGGTTACCCCCATGCCTTCTGTTAAGGGTAGTAACTGCCGTTCTGTGCAGGTTACCCCATGCCTTCTGTTAAGGGTAGTAACTGCCGCTCTGTGCAGGTTACCCCATGCCTTCTGTTAAGGGTAGTAACTGCCGCTCTGTGCAGGTTATCCCCATGCCTTCTGTTAAGGGTAGTAACTGCCGCTCTGTGCAGGTTACCCCATGTTTCTGTTAAGGGCAGTAACTGCCGCTCTGCAGGTTACCCCCATGTTTCTGTTAAGGGCAGTAACTGCCGCTCTGCAGGTTACCCCCATGTTTCTGTTAAGGGTAGTAACAGTTGCTCTGTGCAGGTTACCCCCAAGCCTTATGTTAAGGGTAGTAACTGCCGCTCTGTGCAGGTCACCCCCATGTTTCTGTTAAGGGCAGTAACTGCCGTTCTGTGCAGGTTACCCCATGCCTTCTGTTAAGGGTAGTAACTGCCGCTCTGTGCAGGTTACCCCATGCCTTCTGTTAAGGGTAGTAACTGCCGCTCTGTGCAGGTTACCCCATGTTTCTGTTAAGGGCAGTAACTGCTGCTCTGCAGGTTACCCCCATGTTTCTGTTAAGGGCAGTAACTGCCGCTCTGCAGGTTACCCCCATGTTTCTGTTAAGGGTAGTAACAGTTGCTCTGTGCAGGTTACCCCCAAGCCTTATGTTAAGGGTAGTAACTGCCGCTCTGTGCAGGTCACCCCCATGTTTCTGTTAAGGGCAGTAACTGCTGCTCTGTGCAGGTTACCCCCATGTTTCTGTTAAGGATAGTAACTGCCGCTCTGTGCAAGTTACCCCCATGTTTCTCTTAAGGGCAGTAACTGCTGCTCTGTGCAGGTTACCCCCATGTTTCTGTTAAGGGCAGTAACTGCTGCTCTGTGCAGGTTACCCCCCTGTTTCTGTTAAGGGTAGCAATATTTATAATCAAAACCAAGCAGCTGTCAAACCCATAACAAAACTACTGCTAGCCACATTTTGACAGAGTGATCAGCCTGCCTGATAATTCAGACACTGCTGCTTGAACATGTTTTCATTTTGGACTTGGCCATAGAAGCAGTCCTGAGCTTTAACTCTACTGTCTGCATATGAGTACCTTGAACTGTAAAAGTCTGGGCCCAGCATTGGCTGTTTATGAATCCAATTCCCCTTTGATGTGTGTCAGTGAATATTCATGAGATGGATGCATACATTTGGCCTAATGACCTGATTAATTTGTACATTTCAGTCAGTCTGATAAGCCAAACTGTTAGGGGTTCTTAAAGACTGATTTCCTAGTGTGTAGCCAGTTGGACTTAGGACCAGTGGGTTTATGCTCCCCTGCTAGCAGATGGAGACGGAGTCAGGTTTCAAAGCTGACGTCACCCTAGATATACCCCTGCAGTGACCTCAGCTCTTCAGTATCTCTCAGTCTCCAGCAGATGCGGACATGTTTTCCCTGTGGGGATCGCTGTACCTTTTGAAAGAAGAAATCCTACTTTTAAATTGGAGAAAAGATTGAGCCCCGCTCTCCTGCGGTGATACCTAAAGGTCCCTCTCCCTGTTGAGAATTCCTGAGGTGATTTCCGAGATCCCTCAAAGGTTGCCTTGGTCCGGTAGTCTGTTTCTGGCATGGACTTTGCCGCTGAAGCAGCTGAAAGGCAGCGGGTGCAGGAAGCCGAACGCGGGGCTGACGGCCAAAGCCCTTTTCTCCTGCAGCCAGAGACTGTCTCTGTACTCAGCCGAAAAGTGCTGAGCCCAGGTAAGTAAAAAAAAAAAAAAAAAAAGAGAAGAGGGTTTTCTACCGATTCAGATACGTTGGAGGGGTTTTGCTAAGACTTCCTCTGGTCTCCTTGCTCAGTGAGCCATACCGACATCGTTCCCGATCCCATTGGGGTCAAGGAAAGTGAGATTCTGAGCGGGTTGAGCGGGCCCTCGCTGGGCTAGGCCCCGCTTTAGGCTTGGTTGGCGCACCGCATGGTAGGCCACGACGGTGCCATCCTGCACGTGTTTTTTGTAGCTGTATTGCCCGCCATAGAGCTTCGGTACACGCAGTGTGTGTGGGCTCTGCACACAGGCTGTGTGCATAACGTCGTGAGCGTGCATACGCTCACAACTTACTAGACACAGAATACAAGTAAAGCCAGGTGAATGGGCTGTGCGTGTGCCTCACTGTGGCCCACAGAGGTGCCCGAAATCTGTGCGCATAAAACTTTAAGCACAAGCTGTCTGAACACGCAGTTATTGTCGCAAATGGCTCCGATAGCAAAAAAAAAAAATGTAAGCGCCTTTCTCTCTGTGCTGCTTGTCATATTAGGGCTGCACAGTCTGACCTGGATTCTTGCTTATGTCAGCACTGTGATGAGACCCAGGGAGAACTGGCCTTCCCGAACTTTGCTAAGCCCGGCTCCTCCCATTCAGAAGATGGGTCAGCCACAGCCTTAACCGGAAGTACCCTGGATCTGAGTAACCCCGGGACTGGGTCATCCATGGGAGAGGGAAATTTAACGACACATATCCCAGTACATCCTGGGCTAGGCATGGACCTATCCACCTTCTCTTGGGTTGAATTCTTTCAAGGCCTTCAAGCCTTCATACAGGCTGGACAGAGCCCCAGCTCGTAAGCCCTCCCTCTCCCAGTCCTATCGGCAGACCTCGAGGCATGCCTCGACTCACCAAGGGTATCCCTGGCAGAGACCTGGACGGCATGGACAAAAGAGGATCCAGATTCCTTGGAAGATGGGGAAAACCCCCCTGGTTTAGAAACATACTGGACCATGTTATGGTTTTTCCATAGAGACAAATTGCCAGCCCTGGTTTCCCAGACCCTGAAGATGCTGGGAGTTCCTGGAGTGGACTCTGTGATGGAACCAAAGAAGAATCCCATTCTGATTTCCCTACGGAAAGCCTCTTGTTACTTTCCAGTACTGGAAGCCATCCAGGAGTTGATTGACCTGGAATGGGATGCCCCAGAAGCAGGTTTAAAGGTGGACAAGCGTTAGAATCTCTATAGCCACTGGATCCAGCAGCAAGAGAACATTTTCTTTTCCCTAAAGTGGATGCGCTGGTCTATACCATCTCTAAGTGAAGAGCTATCCCAGTGGAGGGAGGAGCGGCCTTAAAGGATGTGCACGATAGGCGAATGGAGTCCATCCTTAAACAGGCCTTTGACACAATAGCAATGACCTTACAGATTGCTTCTTGTTGTGCCCTGGTAGCTTTTTTGTGTATGCTCCACTCTCGGGAGAATTCCAGAGTGGTTATGGAACTTGTGCTGCTTTTTTAAGCTGATGCAGGCTCGAACAGCGGTGTGTCCTCAGTGGTGGCGGCCAGAAGATAGCTATGGCTGCAGAATTGGTCAGCAGGCGCAACCTCCAAGGCAAATCTCACAAAGATTCCCTTTAAAGGATCACTCCTTTTCGGAAGTGACTTGGAAAAGCTGGCCAGTAAATGGGGCAAATCTCCAGTACGCCAGTTACCAGAAGATAAGAAAAAGCAGTTACAGCGCCCCTTGCCCATGAGGGGTCAATCCAGGGGCACCCAACACTTTCGCCCCTACGAAAACTCGACATTTCAGAGGTCTCATCCTTTGGAAGGTTTCAGTCCTTTCGGAATCGGCAGCCCAAGAGAGTTCAGGCTCAAATTAAGGTTTGTCCCAAACCCCCCAAGGAAGTTTTGCCAACCCATTCTTGGAACGAGGAGATAGGGGGTTGACTGTCCCTCTTCTATCAATGTTGGGCCAAAATCACTTCAGATAAATGGGTACTGGAGGTCATATGAGAAGGATATGTGCTGGAATTCACAGCACTCTTTGGGACATATTCATGATATCTACATGCCACTCCCAGCACAAGAAGCAGGCAGTGGAGACTACCATATTAAGGCTTTTTAGGATGAGATCTATAATTCCCATTCTTGCGCCCCAGGAAAATACGGGGCAATATTCCATTTATTTCATCATACCCAAGAAGGAAGGTTCCTTTCACCCCATCCTGGACCTCAAGAGCGTCAGCCGACAATTACAAGTGATTCATTTCCGCATGGAAATATTACACTCCGTGATAATGGCTGTACAATCAGGAGTGTTCTTAACCTCCCTGGACCTATCCAAGGCCTACGTACATATTCCAATCTGGCAAGAACATCGTTTCCTACTCTTTACAGTATTGGGTCGCCATTATCAGTTCCGGGCACTGCCCTTTGGCCTGGCCACCGCCCCCAGAACATTTTCCAAGATTATAGTGGTTGAAGCGGCAGCGTTGAGAAAAGAGGAAATCCTGGTGCACCCGTACTTGGATGACAGGTTGATCCGGGCAAAGTCCGTGGAAGAGAGTCCTCCAAGTGACAACAGGTTGACCAACTTGCTTCAGGAACTCGGTTGGGTCTTAAACCTGGACAAAAGCAGTCTCAAACCCTTCCAGTCCTTGGAATATCTGGGAGTCTAGTTTGACACCAAGCAGGCAAGGTCTTCCTTCTGACCACGCGGATAAGGAAGTTGATGTTCCAAGTACATCTGTTGATGAATGCGATATGCCTGGCAGTGTGGAGCTATCTTCAAGTCCTCAGTTTGATGGCAGCAACCCTGGAAGTAGTGCCATGGACGAGGGCACAAATGTGACCATGTCAACTCTCCCTGCTGTCACATTGGAACCCGCAGTCTCAAGACTATTTGATTCACCTCCACTTACCGGTGGAAGTAAGCTCTCAGCTCCAGTAGTGGCTGCAAGAAGCCCATCTGGGCAGGGGTGTACCCCTGTCCCCTCTGAACTGGCTGGTCCTCACAACAGATGCGAGTCTCCGGGACTGGGGAGCTCACTTTCAGGAACTGATGGTCCAGGGGCGTTGGACCAAAGAAGAGGCCCTCTGTAACATAAACTGCCTGGAAGCCTGGTCAGTCAGATTGGCGTGTCTACAATTCAGCCACATACTCCAGGGTCAAGCAGTTTGTTTAATGTCAGACAATGCAACAACAATAGCCTACTTCAACCCCCAATGTGGAACCAAAAGCCAGCAAGTATCACAGGAGATAGATCTCCTTCTGGAATGGGCGGAAATACATCTACAGATGATCTCAGCCTCCCATATCGCAGGAAAAGACAACATCAGAGCAGACTTTCTAAGCAGGTAGAGTCTGGATCCAGGAGCGTGAGTCTTCTTGCAAAAGCCTTTCAGCTGGTGGTAGATCGCTGGGGTCTCCCTTTCATTGACCCACTGGCTGCATCTCACAATGCGAAGGTTCTCCAATTCTTCAGTTGCAGAAGAGATCAGCTGATCCTGGGGATTGATGCTCTCATTCAGACCTGGCTGGAGAGGAGTTGCTATACACCTTCCCTCCGTGGCCCCTCCGAGGCAGGGGTCATTTGCAGAATCGAGCACCACAGGGGATTAGTCCTACTAGTAACTCCAGATTGGCCCAGGCGTCCAATAGTATGCAGACAGGCAGAGACTCCTGGTGGAGACCCCCCCCCCCACCTCGTGCCTCCCACTGCACAGGAACTTGTTCGAGTATATCTTACAGTCAGGCCCTTGAAAGGGCTTCGCCTGATAAAGTGAGGTTATTTGGCGGAAGAAATTGCCACCTTACTCTGCGCACGGAAGTTTCTCTATGTCCCCAAGTGTCTGTGCAGGTCTGGACAGTATTTGAGGCCTCGTGTGAGGAATGCATTGTTTCCCTTCAGACGGTCAAAATCCCACTAATTCTGGAATTTTTTGCAGGATGGCTTGAATTAAAGGTTTGACCCTTAAACTCCTTGAAGGTCCAGATAGCAGCTCTTTCTTGTTTTCAGGGGTGAGGTGAATGGAACCTGCCTGTCGGCTCATCTGGGCATGACCCATTTTCTGAAAGGGATGTGAAGAACCTCCGGCCACCCCTACAGTGGCCAGTTCCCTTGTGGAATCTTAATCTAGAATTGGAGTTTTTGGCAGGACCCTCCTTTTGGCCGCTGCACAGTCTTTCCTTGCATTTGTTAACCCTGAAAACGGTGTGTTCTTGCTGGCTATATGCTTGGCACATCGCACCTCTGAACTACTGGCATTGTTGTGTGGGGAACCGTTCCTCCAGATG
>NW_021821435.1:0-70806 GCF_901001135.1 Rhinatrema bivittatum | reverse complement strand
TGGCTGGACATCCGGGAAGGACTTGCACCATGGAACTAGTATCCCGCTGCTATTGGTGGCCCTCGCATGGTCCAAGATGTGCAAGCCTACTTCAGGTCCTGTCCCACTTGTGCGCAACAAAAACCTCTGTCATGTCACCCCTGGTGGCTGTTACAACCACCTCTCCCAGCACCGAAAAAGCCATGGACCCACATATCCACTGATTTTGTGGTAGACTTACCTCTCTTGCAGGGACTCCAAGTGAATTGGGTAACAGTAGACAGATTCTCTAAGATGGCTCATTTTGTCCCTCTTCCCAAACTACCAACCACGCTATAACTGGCATGTCTGTTCACACAACATATCTTCCACCTCCACAGGGTCTCTCTACCAGTGGCGTAGCCAGAATTGATTTTTTTGGTGGGCACAAGGTTAACATAGGTGGGCACAAGGCATGCAGGTCTACTAGTTGTTTTCTTACTGATAAATAATGCCATATACTGCACCCTAGAATGGCTTTCTAAGTAGTTTGCAACAGCCATTATGTGTCATGTATGAAACTTTAAATAATTTACTTCAATTATTTCAAGTATAGAAAACAATCAAATCCAATCATATAATAAAACAAAAATTAATGTATTCTTTCATGAACCATCTTTGCAGAAACCCATAAATCTTCATAAATACAATAAAATATAATTAATCATCAGAACAGGTGCACGCGCAAAGGTAGGGCAATTCACATTACAAGTCACATGAAAAAAAAATTCAAATTCTGGTGTAATCTCAGCAAAAATAACCCTCCACTGCTATTTTGTGAAGTAACAAACTCTTGCAAAGAAAGAGGCATCTGGAACCTTGCCAAACAATCACAGCACTGACTCTCAGGATTCAAACAGCAACCTTATGAAAAAGCAGCAATGCAAACACTACACCAGGCCCTAGAACATTAATACATCACCTACGGGAATAACAGAACAGGCTGGACTACTACTACAGAGAAACTATATGCTAGAAATACTCATTTCTGTCACAAACAAGGCAAAACTGAGACCGACCCTTACCTAATATAGAAATAAGAGACTAATAAATTAGAAACAGAAACATGTAGATAAAGCCAAAATAGAAAGCCTGAGAAACTAAAATGTCTGAACAGTGGAATACTTAAGAAAGAGGCAAAATACAAAAATATAAGAATGCACATTCCCCAAAGATGACATATTTAAATTGCTACCATCTCTCTCTCTCTCTATATATATATATATATATATTTTTTTTTTACCTTTGTTGTCTGATCTTTGTATTTTTCTAATCAGTTGGTCCTGGTCTCTCTTTCCCATTTTTTCCCTTGTCGCTCATTTCCTAATTCCTCTTCAGTGTCTTTTCTACTACTGTCTTCTTCCCTTCCACACACACACACACATATATACATAAATGCTTTCTCTCACAGACTCCCTCACACACTCAGGCCTCTCACTCTCATATGCTCTCCCCCCCCCCCCAGCTCACATTCTCTGCAGACACACATACAAGCTTCTCACTTTCTCACCCCTCCCCAGGCTTATATTCTTATGCACACACAGACGCACATCCAGGCACCCATTCTCATCCACACACACAAACCCATTCTCCCCCACACATACACACATTTAAGGTCCCATTCTCACCCACACATACACACTTTCAAGCACCCATTCTTACCCACATATTCAAGCTTCCATTCTCACCCACACACACAAAACCCAGGCTCCCATTCTCACCCATATATATACATTCAAGCTTCCATCCTCACCCACATATTCAAGCTTCCATTCTCACCCACATATTCAAGCTTCCATTCTCACCCACACAACACAAACCCAGGCTCCCATTCTCACCCATATATACACACATTCAAGCTTCCAACCTCACCCACATATTCAAGCTTCCAACCTCACCCACATATTCAAGCTTCCATCCTCACCCACATATTCAAGCTTCCATTATCACCCACACACATTCAAGACTCCATTCTCACTCCCATACACACCCAGGGGTCCGATTTTCACCCACACACACACAAGGCTCCCATTCTCATCCTCACATACACATTCAAGCCTGTGCACTGTTTCCGCTTCCTCCCCCCAGAGCAGGAAGATCAGCTGGCCTCTCCTGCTGCCCACT
Organism: Rhinatrema bivittatum; assembly: GCF_901001135.1. NCBI lineage: Eukaryota > Metazoa > Chordata > Amphibia > Gymnophiona > Rhinatrematidae > Rhinatrema > Rhinatrema bivittatum. The sequence continues at coordinate 68,664 of NW_021821435.1, read as the reverse complement.
GGCCTCCTGCTATCTTTCGGGCCGTATGGCCGACCGATCTTCCTGTTGGGGGGGGGGGAGGAGAGCGGAAGCGCCGCGCACAGTTTCCGGCTTCCTCCCCCCAGAGCAGGAAGATCAGCTGGCCTCTCCTGCTATCTTCGGGCCGTATGGCCGACCGATCTTCCTGCTGGGGGGGGGAGCGGAAGCTGTGCGCGGTGCTTCCGCTCTCCCCCCCCCAACAGGAAGATCGGTCGGCCATACGGCCCGAAGATAGCAGGAGGCCAGTGGCAGCAGGAGAGGCCAGCTGAGCTTCCCGGCTCTGGGGGGAGCAAGCGGAAACTGTGCACGGCGCTTCCCGCTCTCCTCCCCCCCCCCAACAGGAAGATCGGTCGGCCATACGGCCCGAAGATAGCAGGAGAGGCCAGCTGATCTCCTGATCCTGGGGGGAGGAAGGGCGGAACTGGCACGGCGCTTTCCGCCTCTCCTCCCCCCAACAGGAGATCGGGTCCGGCCATTACGGCCCCGAAGATAGCAGGAAGAGGCCAGCTGATCTTCCTGCTCTGGGGGAGGAGCAGAACTGTGTGCGGGCGCTTCCTCCGCTCCCTCCATCCCCCCCACACAGGAAGATCGGTCGGCCATATGGTTGTAGGACCGCTTACCCACGTGTGCCGTGAATGGGCATGGCGACCCAGGCATGGGGTTCCTCCTCTTGGCACTGTTGCCAGGGATGGGATCCCCGCGACAGCCTTGCAGTTCTGGTGTCAGTTGGGTGGGCCTGGGTCTAAATTGGGTGGGCAGCTGCCACCCAGGCCCACCCGTGGCTACGCCACTGCTCTCTACACATCACTTCTGACCAGGGGCCTCAGTTCACGGCAAAATACTGGCACTCCTTGTGCAAGAAACTTAGAATACAATTAGACTTTACGATGGCGTTCAACCCAGGGGAATGGTCAGGCAGAACGGGTCAGCCAAGACTTAAAGACCTTCCTCCGTTCTTTTGTAGGATGTCGCCAGGATGATTGGGCATTGTTATTGCCTTGGGCGGAGTTCTCCCATAATAACCATGTACACTCTGCCACGGGGGCATCTCTGTTCCAGGTGGCCTTTGGCAATCATCTCAGACCTCCATTGCCTATGCCCCTGGCCGTACCATTTCTGGCTGCACAACTTAAAGGCTAACAGCTTCACGATTTGTGGGAATCCATGAATGCCAGTCTCCAGAAAGCTGCCGAGACAGCTAAACAAGTAACGGATAAGCATCATCGTCCAGCCCATCCTTCAACTCGGGAGGACCGAGTTTGGCTCAGCACCCGCCACATTCAACTTCGGGTCCCATATATGAGGCTGGCTCCAAGACAAATCGGACCATTCTCCATATCTGAACAGTTGGGTCCGGTAACATATCGCTTACGCCTTCCCTCCAGCCTGCGGATATATAATGCCTTCTACATATCCTTGTTGAAACTATTGGTGCTTTCCATGCTCCATGCAACTCCTCCTGAACTATCGAAGGTAGCCTCTGATGAAGACCCAGTTTACCAAGTACGAGAGATTCTGGATATCAGATGGAATCATAGACTCTGGGAGTATCTGATTTCCTGGAAAGGGTTTGGCCCTGAGGAGAATTCCTGGGAACCATCCGGTAACATTCTGGACAAATCCTTACTGCAACACTTTCACCATACTCATCTTAATAAACCTGGACCTTCTAAGAGAGGACGTAAGGGGAGAGGGGGTGCTGTTGTGGGTTCTGGCCGTGGAGGTCCATGGCCATTCCCCACTACCTTCTCTGTTGCAAACCGCCGCTTCCTCCAGTCGGCACGGTGTCCGCTGTGCCGGGCCGGCCACGGCCCACCACACAGTCTGAAATGCCGCCTTCCTGCCCTCAGCGGAACTCTCCCTAGGCATGCACATATGAGAGGCTCCGCCTCTTAAAGTAACCAGCGCGGGAAACTCCGGGCCAGCCCTCCTTAATGACGGCAGGAGACAGAAGTATAAATACCAGCGTCAGTCCCTTGTTGGTTGCCTTTGCAACAGGTAATGTCCTTGAGTGCTCATTGCTGCATTGTTCCAGTTCCTGATCCAGTTCCAGTTCCTGCTCCTGATCCAGTTCCATCCTTCATCCTTCTGCTCTGCTTGATGTCCTGGTACCGACTCTTGGCTTGCTTCTCGTCCTTCCTGTCTTGCTGCCCGCATCAACTCCTGGCCTGGTTCTCTCCACTTCTGCTCCTCTGCTGCCAGCCCTGACCCGGACTTCTGACCACAACTCCGTCTTTTTCTGCCCTGTTTCTTCTAGTCAACCCACACCTAAGTCCTGCCGGCCCCAGTACCCAAGGGCTCAACCTGCGGGGGAACGAGGGCTGGTATAGATGAAGCTCCACTTGGGTTGACCTTGCCTGCTCCACCTACCGGTGACAGGTACCATGTGAGACCACTCCTCCGTGGCACCACCAACTCCTGTCTCGGCTCAAGCATCCACGAACTTAATATTGAGACCAGATTTAGAGATTCCTGCTTTAGGATACAGTGTATGCTATTCACAATCCAAAATACTTCATATTGAAAAAAAAGTATGATTCTTTCAATGTCACCAATAACCACACTGAAATTGGGCAAAGCTGAAGCCAGTCATTCAGTAGAGATCTTAATATGATCCATGTTACAGGTTATCTTGGAAAATGGACAAAAATCTGGGTCAGATAACTTAATCTGAACCAGCATCCATTCTATTTTATTATTGGTTCACATATTTCATTCTGATAAAAGAAGTCTTTGTCATAGTTTCAATTACACAAGTAGTAAAAATAGCAAGCTAACTGAATAAAGTATTGAATAATAGCTAAAACCACATTAAAATGTGCAAAAATAAATTGTAGATAATTAAATGCTTTTCTACTGCAACTGTATACAGAAATTAAGCAGTTGCTTCAGCCTTTTTATTGCATGCAACTAGCTATACCCAGTATAATGACTAATCTTGTGTAAAAATGTTGCAAATCATAAACAAATTAGTATGAATATTTATTAATGCTGTAATTAAAATTATCAAGCTGTTAAATCATTTTCCAAAAAATCAAAGGACACAAGAACCATGAAGTTAAGATGCTGTGGTAGAACAAAAAACTCAGCTGGAACCCCTATCAGCAGCCAAGGACGGAAGATGTTGCATGAGCATCCCACAGCCTAATTCAATAATACTCAGAAAGCCCACAGCTGCCAAAGGGTTCAAGATGTTAGAAAACATAATTCATTAATGCTCAAGCTAAATAATCAATACAGGAAACCCATTAAACTAAAAAAGCATATAGTGTGAGTCACATTGAATGATCATCATTATGAATGACTATTTTCATATTTTTTTAAATGAGATACATGTAATTTAGCTGAAGTGAAATATCTTTCTTTTCTTCATAGCTTGGCAGGCTGTTAGGCTGCAGTCCTCAACCTGCCAAAACTCACAAACCCATCTTCCACCTTCAAATGAGTGAAACCGCTTCTATAGTTGGATGTCACCTCTGTACAAAAATTAGGAAATTATGTGAAGCTTCTACATTTCAAAAGTAAATTCTTCCAATTCAGACCTGTCTTTCCTCCAATTTACAGTGCAGACAAAAATGAAAAGGCAAAACCTGCCATCTATCTGACCCAAATACAGTGCTGTTGCACCATACACCACCATAGATAGCCTTGAGTGCAGATAGTGGAATAACAATACTTGGTTTACTTCTTGATATTTCGGCATACCACCATGGGTCATGTATGTCTCTGTAACCAGTGCTTCTTAGCCCGTACTTTTCTATCCACCTCTTCCTGGGCCAGTATTGTATAAAGAATATCCAAAATAAATATGCTTGAGATAGTAATATTTATGTAGAATGAAGGCAGTGCATGCAAATATATATCATTACATATTTAGTGTGCTCACTCTGCAAACCAGACTGGTCAGGTTGGTCCTAAGGACTAGGGTTGAGAACCGCTGGTCTAAACTGTTGGATTTGCAAGTCCATCAGTAGTCTCTATTTATAATAAAGAGTAGATTACATAGCCATGAGCAAGTTTAGAAATACCACACACATTCAAGATAAGGTCAACATACATTCAGTACCTGAAAGTAATCCGCTTTGAAGTGGCTGAAAGGCAGAAGATAAATAAAATAAAACTAACTAAGAAATAAAAAATGATACCTACCACACAGTTCAGAAAACTAAGGAAATGGAGGGTTTCCAGTTGTGTCCTGAGTCACACTTGACCAGTTTGATTTTCAGGCTACATAACGAATATGCATGAAATGTATTTGCATACATTGGTGACCCAGTGCTTCCAAATCTTGCTCATGTGTATTTATTTTAGCTCTCCAGAAAACCACACTTAGGTGGTTATTTTCTATCCGTATCACACGCGAAAAGTCCCTTTTCGCGTGCGATAGCAAGCGGGGGGTGGAGTCAGGGCGAGGAGGTGGACGCGGCAGTATCTTCACTGGCGGTGATAAGGTAAGCCACGTTATCGCCACCAGTAGCGTGCCTAATAGTGCTACCTTTCACGGTGGCGCTATTCGGTAAGAAAGCCGGCAGCGATAACACCCGCGGTGGTACGATTGCTGCCGGCTTTCGCAGGTCCGCCCCCCTTCACCCTCCCTCCCCCTGTTACCACCGGGATTCACCATTCTCTGCGAGAATGGAAAATCCAGGCCTAAGTGTGGCCTCCAGGACGGGGTTGGGAAACACAGATGTGTGTATGTAGATCTAAAAGCAAAATAACCTTCAGACTCAGAACTTTTAGTTTAATCATATAATACAGGCATAGCCACCTTTCACACAAGAATGGCCACAAAACCACAATGCATAGTAATATGTAGCCTAAGCTTTGAGGAGTGGGAAAGGTGATTATCCATTTCTCTCTCTCTCTCTTTCCTAAGATAAAACCAACTTTCTATCTCTCCCACCCTATCTCCACCAGTCTCTCTTTCTTTCTCAATTCTTTTCTGACCAGTCACTCTTTCTCTCTCTCTCCCACTCTGTCCCTGGCAGTCTGTCTCTCTCTCCCTTTCTCCCATCTTGTCCCCAAGTCTCTGTTCTCTCCCCTTCTCGCACATTGTCCCCTCTAGTCTCTTTGAGGATGATATTTAGATCAACTTAGATAGGTAATTTGGACCTATCTGGCTAAGTGGCACTGAATATTCTGTTGCATTAAGCAAAATGGATATTTAGCTAAGTGGAAGGTGCTTTATTGCAGGGGGGGGTCTCACTATGATGGTGGGGTGATGCCTCTCCCTCGAAAAAATATCGTAGCCTATGGTGCTGCTCTATGGCGTGTTCTTATGTCCCATGGCAAAACTTCATGGGACAAAAGAACGTGCCTAGTGCCGTTTAACACGATGGTGGCCCTATCCTCAAGGAATGCCCATTGCCTTAAAGGGCCACTGCCCCCTCCAAAAAAAGTCATGGCCCCGTGGGGAGGTTGAGCAGGGGGGTCAGTGCTGACCCCCATCTCAACTCAGGGACACCACTTAAAAATAAAAAAAACATCATGTGACAAGGGCACTCTTGCCCTCTCCCCAAAGCATTAAAGTCAAATGTAGCCCTGACCTCAGCCCCCGATCCCAGTTCTCCCCATGTGACAGAGATAGCCCCTTTGATTGTAAACACTTTTTAAAAAGCTCCTAGGCCCCATCCCACTCCCAAAAGGAAAAAAAGTAGTACACTGCCCCCCCTTCCTACCCAACCCCCATCTTAGACCCTCTCCACAACCCCTGTACCTAAAAATGGATCCCATGCCGGGACCAGGTGCACCCTCACAGCTGGCCCAGTCAGTGGCATTATGTAAAATAGCACCGACCTGACCTTGCCCCAGCTATGTAACTAGGGTAAGGTCTGAGGATCAGGACCTCATAAGCTGTGGCTTGCGGTGATAGCTGGAACATCTTGCCAGCCTGCCTGCATTGTTAATGCTTCCAAGGCAGTTGGAAGTGGAATGGCATTCCTCATTGGCTGCATGCACTAGCACCATTCTAAGTTCCTGGGGATCCCTCATAAGTGGTGGCATGCAGTGATAGCTGAGGACATCTTGCCTGCCTGCATTGTCTATGTTCGCAAGGTAGTTGGAGGTAGAGTGGCAATCCTCAATGGTTGCATGGCACTGGCACTTATGTCATCCTAAGTGCTTGCGGAACCCTCATAGGTATAGGCTTATGGCTCACAGCCACCAGAGCGCCAAAGCCATGGGCCAAAGACTGTGCCTGTCTGCACCGGTTTTCATCTGTGCCATGGGAAGGAAAAGAATGGGGAAGATAGTGTCAATCCTGATGGTGTTGACTTTGGTAAGGGGTCTTATGGACTCGCAATGTTATCCATCATGTTTCTACTCAACTTGATTCCTCTGAGTCCAATGTCACCTCCTTAAATCCGGATATACACCCATCATCAAATTTAACCCACTTGTTCCTGTTGAGGGCCAAGAGAGAAACTCTTTGGTTAATCTGGGCCTCTCAGAAGAGGTATTAGAGGATCCAGATCAGAGCTGTTAGTGATCATGCCCCCTTAGGGGCTTCTTCGAATGAGAAAGTGACTATTATGCCTATGAATAATGTTGACGCTGTTCGTATTCCCAGTCCTGTGATACCCATTAAGTCCCCAACCTCAATGCTGCAATCAATAAATCTTCTGAATCTACAGAAATTTCTCTGAGGAATATATGGAAGACAGTGATACTCTTGGAATCCTCTCTAACTCAAGTAGTCCCCTCAGCTTTGTCAATCCTCCTCTGATACTTCAGCTAAATGTTCAGATCTTGTTTTGAAGTATTCTTATATTTTCTCCAATTTTTCTTTTATGATGTGAACTTGAGATATATTTCTATTTTGAATATTTTTTTCTATTGTTGTTCTTGATATACAACTGTGCTTTTTGTTTTATTTTCAAGTAAAATGATATAAAACTTAATAAAGAGATATTTCAAAGAAAAGAAACAAATCAGGAATGCTGACAAGGCTGTTTCCTCTTCTGTTCAGTTTATCTGCAGCTAAAAAAAAATCAGTCTTCACTGGCACTGATTTTACTTTATTCTCCACTCCTCTCCTAGAATGCCCCACTGACCCCTTTTTAGGCGCCAAATATATGCACGTATGTTTCAGTTTTTAAAATATCATCCACTCAAAAGCATGGTATTTTAAGTGTGCATTTGTTATATTTTATGCATGTATTTTTAAAAATTCACCTCTAAGAGCTGCATTTTCTAATGACACACAGCTCTATGAATTGCACGGTAACGGGGGGTGGGGGGGTGGGCCTGTGAAAGCCGACAGCGATTGCACCATGGAGGTGCAATCGCTGCCAGCTTTCACACCCCAATAGCGCCACCGTGAAAGGTAGCGCTATTGGGCTCACTACTGACGGAGATAAGGAGCCTTACCTTTCGCCATCAGCGAAGTCATCGCGGAGTCCACCCCGATTCCGCCACAACTCCTCCCCTTCCGGTGCGGACTCAGCCCCAACTCTGCCCCAATCTAGGTATCGCATGCGAAAAGTCCCTTTTTGCGTGCGATCCCTTTAGAAAATGACGCCCTAAGAAAGCTTATCAACACACTACTCCTCTCTGCAAAATGCAAAAGAGATTTTTGCACATACTTTGACCATTCAGTATCATTATCCAAATGGCAGCTATAAGCTAGTCAAAAAGGTGCTTCACTGTAATTTTTCCTCCATCATTTCTCTCTGCCAACTTATACCTTCTTGACTCCCAGGGGGCTACAAAGTCACACAGGAAGGATTTGCATGCTATACGTTTAGTTCCTGCCTATACCTGTCTTTTGCTCAGTACAGCTTTCAACTTGAATGGGCCTTAGAGTTGAAGAGGAATTATAAGTAAATGAGAAGAAAGTGTTTGTTTAAATTTATATGTATCCTCCATTCATTTAGAGGTTCCATGAATGAAACAACAATATTTATTTGTTGCATTTTAGCCATTTGTTTCAAAAGAATGCACATCCCTAATAAATAGGCAGGACAGATGACAGATTTGTGTATTTGTGGTATACAAAGAATCTTCTGTAATAGCAGTGGCCATTCATATGCACTGGCATATATAATCTATTAGGGATGTGAATCGTTTTTTGACGATTTAAAATATCGTCCGATATATTTTAAATCGTCAAAAATCGTTAGAGCCGCGATAAAATAACAATTCCCCCGATTTATCGTCAAAAAATCGTAAATCGGGGGAAGGGGGAGGGGAAGGGGGAGGACGGGAAAACCGGCACACTAAAACAACCCTAAAACCCACCCGACCCTTTAAAATAAATCCCCCACCCTCCCGAACCCCCCCCAAAATGCCTTAATTACCTGGTGTCCAGAGGAAGGGTCCCGGTGTGATCTTTCACTCTCGGACCTCCGTGCGTGGTAGAAATGGTGCCGGCGCTACCTTTGACCTGTCATATGACAGGGCAAAGGTAGCGCCGGCGCCATTTTGTTTTTTTTGTCCCCCGACGGCAGGAGCGTAGGAGATCGCTCCCAGACCCCCAGGGACTTTTGGCCAGCTTGGGGGGGCCTCCTGACCCCCACAAGACTTGCCAAAAGTCCAGCAGGGGTCCGGAACGATCTCCTACCGCGAATCATTTTTCCGTACGGAAAAAACGATTCGACTGCAGGAGGTCATTCTGGACCCCCGCTGGACCCCCAGGGACTTTTGGCCAGCTTGGGGGGGCCTCCTGACCCCCACAAGACTTGCCAAAAGTCCAGCGGGGGTCCGGCGCGACCATTTTGCGCAAAATGGCGCCGGCCGTACGGCAACACAATTCAACTGCAGGAGGTCGTTCCGGACCCCCGCTGGACTTTTGGCAAGTCTTGTGGGGGTCAGGAGGCCCCCCCAAGCTGGCCAAAAGTCCCTGGGGGTCCAGCGGGGGTCCGGAGCGACCTCCTGCAGTCGAATCGTTTTTCCGTACGGAAAATGGCGCCGGCCTTATGGCGTATGGCCAGCGCCATTTTCCGTACGGAAAAACGATTCACGGTAGGAGATCGTTCCGGACCCCCGCTGGACTTTTGGCAAGTCTTGTGGCGGTCAGGAGGCCCCCCAAGCTGGCCAAAAGTCCCTGGGGGTCCGGGAGTGATCTCCTACGCTCCTGCCGTCGGGGGACAAAAAAAACAAAATGGTACCTTTGCCCTGTCATATAACAGGTCAAAGGTAGCGCCGGCGCCATTTCTACAATGCACGGAGGTCCGAGAGTGAAAGATCACACCGGGACCCTTCCTCTGGACCCCAGGTAATTTAAGGCATTTTGGGGGGGTTCGGGAGGGTGGGGGATTTATTTTAAAGGGTCGGGGTGGGTTTTAGGGTTGTTTTAGTGTGCCGGTTTTCCCGCCCTCCCCCTTCCCCCGATTTACGATTTTTTGACGATAAATCGGGGGAATTGTTATTGTATCGCGGCTCTAACGATTTTTGACGATTTAAAATATATCGGACGATATTTTAAATCGTCAAAAAACGATTCACATCCCTAATCGGCACCATTTTTATTAGTGGCAGCCGACGGCCCCGAGAGCGGGAGATTGCTCCCGGGACTTCCACTGGACCACCAAGTACTTGTAAAAAGTTTTGGGGGGTTTTGGGAGGGTGGGAAAAGCTAAGGGAATAGTTTTAAAGGATCGGGTGGGTTTTTTTGTTTATTGGCTCGGGCACAGCCGATAAACAAAACCGCGATCGGGCCACACCAAAACAAATTAACGATGTGAATCAGAACCAGAATCGGAATTTATTCTGGTTCCGATTCACATCTCTACATATTACTCAAGGTGTGGTCACACCATGACTCAATGTATGGTATGGTATTCTCTTTTTTTATTTTCCATTACTTTTTGGATTAGTCCTAACATTCTATTTGTAATATATCATGTCTCATGAAATATAGTAAATTGCCATATTTGTAGCCCTCTCTTTATTTCTTTTTCAGTCTTAGAGCAGGACGCCTATCCTTCTCTACCAAGCATGGGGAAATTGTCTTGCTCATGTTCCTCAATTTGAAAAACAATATTTGCTTGCTCATGAATACAATTCAGTTTAATGGTACTTTTTTTCAAGATTTTCTGTCTGCATTTTTCAAAATGTTTCTTTTTTTACTGGTGAGTGTCAGTGGGGGGCGAGGAGGAGGTTGACAGAAGAAGTGGGGTGATTATGAATATTTTGTGTAAATATTTGTACAAAACAATCAATGGCTATCAAAACCACAGAACAAAATTTACTTTTTAATGTGCATTTCTCTGTACTAGTGCAAGAGTTCTCTGTTTGTCAGTCTGTCTTCATCTAAAACCTGACAACAAAGAACCCACTGTGGATGACATTCAGCATAGTGGGTGGGTAGTATAAGCTGTCAATCCATTCTGATTTTGCTAAATTGCTCCAACTTTTGGAGACATGCTACTTGGCTCAAAATCAGCTTGAAAGGTGTCCTGATATTGCACTAGGCACATATTATTTCACTTGTTGTTTTTCATTCCTTTTTATTAACTATACATGATAATTATTATGAATATTATTATTTATTTTATTTATTTAACATTTTTTTATACCGGGATTCATGTAAATTTTTACATATCATCTCGGTTTACATTGTAACTGCAAACAGGCATGTGAGAATGCAATTACATAGAACAGGGCATAAAACTTGGATCAGAATACATGGGGAAAAAACTTGGAGCATAATAAGGGGAAAAAATGCATATTTTTATTATTAGGCGCATATATTTAATATGAGAGAAATAAAACTTTGGGGTAAGCTGATGTAGAGAAGGATTACTAAATTGAAAGGTTAGCATGATTGGATAGTCTTAATTTAGGGTGATGGATAGTGTGATGGTGTTGAGGTATGTTGTTATCATAATTGAAACGCTTGCTCAAATAGCCAGGTTTTTAGTCTCTTTTTAAAGTTGATTGGGCAATGTTCTGAACGGAGTTCTGGTGGTAGAGAGTTCCATTGTGTTGGTAGAGAGTTCCCATTGTGTTGGTAGAGAGTTGGTATGAATAATAATAATAGTAATTTATTACTTATTTCATGCCTTCCAGCCAAGATGCCAAGGCATGTTACAGCATTAAAATTACATACAAATAACAAAAAACATAAATATTAATATTATATCACAATCAATATTATATTACCATCAGTCATCCTAGAAGAAGAAGCCCAAAACAAATCCACAGAATTGGCATTATTCTTCGAAAAGAAAATCAACAACTTACTTGCACCACTGACTACTTCAAACACCCAGCCTCCTCCCATCTACAAGCCATCCCCTTCCACACACAAACCGCTACTAGAATCATTTGAACTCACATCTTCCATGGAAATTGAATCCCTAATCAAGAAAATGAAGCCATCATCACATCCAAATACCCACTAAACTCTTACTTACCATTCCAAACACTATAGCCAAACCACTGGCAGACATCATAAATTGTTCCTTCACTCAAGGATCTGTCCCGGACTCTTTGAAAACCAATAGAAAACCCCTACAAAAGAAACCCAACCTAGACCCAGCCAACCCCGCAAACTTTTGCCCCATCGCAAACCTACCACTTATTGCTAAACTAATGGAAAAATTAGTCAACAACCAACTCACAGATTACTTAGACTCTCACAACATTCTCTATCCTACTCAATATGGTTTCCGGAAATGCTTAAACACGGAATCACTTCTATTCTCGTTAACAGACAGCATCCTGATGGGCCTTGACAAAGGCCAATCCTACCTACTGGCCCTTCTCGACATCTCCGCTGTGTTCGACACGGTAAACCATGCAATCTTCATCAACTGTTTGACGGAAATCGGCATCACAGGCTCTGCACTCAAATGGTTCAAATCTTTCCTCAATAATAGGAAATATAAGGTGAGAATAAACGATAAAGAATCCCAGCCCATTCCTTCCAATCATGGTGCACCCCAGGGTTCCTCGTTATCACCCACACTGTTTAATATCTATTTGTTACCTCTATGCCAGCTCCTAGAAAGTCTAAACCTAATTCACTTTATATACGCTGACGATGTGCAGATCTTAATCCCTATCACTGATCCCACCTCCAGCACCCTGAACTTCTGGAACAACTGCCTTCTCTCCATCAATAGTCTACTCTCAAGTCTCAATTTGGTTCTTAACACTTCCAAAACAGAACTGCTATTCATCTCTCTAATGACAACAACCCACTCATCAGCAACCCACTCCCACCATTAGTAAACCAGGGGAGAGACCTAGGAGCTACCCTTGACACCAGAATGAACTTCAAAAATTTCATTAACACCACCACTAAGGAATGCTTCCATAAGCTACATGTTCTAAAACAACTAAGACCTCTCCTACACTTTCAGGATTACCGTTCAGTACTACAAGCCATACTGTTTTCAAAGATCGACTATTGCAACGCTCTTCTACTCAGCCTTCCATCCTCCTCAACCAAACCTCTACAAATGCTTCAAAATGCCACAGCTAGGATCCTTACAAATTCACATCGTAAGGACCACATCACACCAATTCTTAAAAACTTACACTGGCTACCCATCAACTTTAGAATACTGTTCAATACCCTGTCTATCATCCACAAAACCATCTATCATCAATCCACACTCCAACTCAAAATACCACTCGAACTCCATGCTTCCACAAGACCGATCAGATTGGCATACAAAGGATCTCTCCAGGCACCCCCTAATAAATCCACTAATCACACCTCCATTCAGAAATGAGCCTTGTCTACTGCTGGACCTTATCAATGGAATCCACTTCCCCCAGAACTTCGCTAGGAACAATGCCCTTTCTCCTTCAGAAAGAAACTGAAAACCTGGCTGTTCATTCAAGCCCTCCCCTGATGGGTCTCTCCACAACTAGCATAGACTCCTACCCCTTAGTTTCACAGTTCCTTCCCCCTCCTCATGGATCATTCCTGCCACAGTTCGTTTTTTCGTATCAGGCCATTGGCTAAGCTAATATCATACACAAATTGTTAGTTACTTTGTTATGTTATGTTAAACTATATTATGTTAAACTATTACCTTTCGCTCTTAACTCTCCCGTACTGTAAATCCCTGTTCATTGTAACTTTATCTTCTATTTAATTGGTTACCCCTTGTTACGCTGTAAACCGGTTCGATAAGACCTTCATCTTGAGCATCAGTATATTAAAAGAACTTAAATAAATAAATAAATAAATAAATAAAAATTAAATATATTAAATTTGTTTAACCCTCCCATATATATTTGTATACATACATTTTTTCAGTCTTTTTTCTCTTTAGCAAATACAGGTAACATTGAAACTTCTATTTGGTTTTTTTTTGGGGTGGGGGAGAAGAGGAGGAGTGTGATAGTGGTCAGGGACAGCAGTTTCCTCTTTCTCCTTTGGGCTTCAAGCTTAACCAGAACCAGCAATGCAATATGTAGAATTGTCACTAAACCATTAGGCTGTGTCCATTTATATTTTTTACAAAATGGAAAAGTGGGAGCCAAACTCAAGGACCCAGATCAGTAATCCAAGTTTGTGCCAAATCATGATTTTTCATTGTATAGTGCCAACAGAGGATTAGCTCATTTTATAGATTAAAATGTATTTCATATACATAAAAGTAAAGGACTACAAATGGTTGAAAATCTCAACATAGACTATATTTTTGCATGAGTCTGAAAGGGATAGTGTTCTAACCTTTACTCTGGGGAATAAAAATAAATATATTTATTTCCCTATATTTGATAGTTTACATTATTTCTAATTATATAATACATAAACATTCTCAGTAAATTTTTTTTTTAATTATGTTTTATTATGTTATTCATTAAATCTACTGTTGCATTCTTTGGGTAATAAATGATGATTGAAATTAAATAAATAACTCCTGGGCTTAGTTACTAGGGTCTAAGGGATAATGTGATTTTTTTAATATCAAATCACAAGAATTTTAGTAATTTCTTACCTATGATTAATTCAAAGACATTGAAATTGTTTGACCTTTTAATAAGTGCCATTAATAATTTACTCTGTAAAGTAATTAAACTTTTCAGCAAAGTGTGCATTGAAGAAACCAAGACTTTACTCAAAGACACTGAACAATAATTTAGCTTAGAGACTGGTATGAGAAAAATGTTCTGTTTTTGCACTTCCTCTCCCCTGGGTTATTTTGAAAGCTTTTGTTTTGCAAGCACTGCCTTTTATACTATGTTGCAGTCTAACCATCATGTTGCTCCTGATTACTTTGCTGCTTTTGTCATTATCACAGATATCAAAATCCTGACTCATAGACCCTAAGGGTTTTAAGTGATTGAGCATCTTATATTAGACAACAAAGTTTGTACTCTTCCATGGCAATTAATGTATTTCAGCCATAGTTCTCATGGGACTATAGCTACAGACTGCCTGCCTAGTGTAACTGTGAACAATATCAAAGCTACAAATATGAAATCATTTTTTATTCTCTAATCATTGATTAATAGTATCAAATTCAAAAATTACTTTGAAGATTTACATGCAAATATGTAAGTATATATGGGCAATAGAAACTATGTATATGTGTATATAAGTATGTAAGTTCTCATGCTGCTAGTATGATTAGTATGGAATAGGGATGTGAATCGTGTCCTCGATCGTCTTAACGATCGATTTCGGCTGGGAGGGGGAGGGAATCGTATTGTTGCCGTTTGGGGGGGTAAAATATCGTGAAAAATCGTGAAAAATCGTTAAAAAATCGAAAAATCGAAAAATCGAAAAACCGGCACATTAAAACCCCCTAAAACCCACCCCCGACCCTTTAAATTAAATCCCCCACCCTCCCGAACCCCCCCCCCAAATAACTTAAATAACCTGCGGGTCCAGCGGCGGTCCGGAACGGCAGCGGTCCGGAACGGGCTCCTGCTCCTGCATCTTGTCGTCTTCGGCCGGCGCCATTTTCCAAAATGGCGCCGAAAAATGGCGGCGGCCATAGACGAAAAAGATTGGACGGCAGGAGGTCCTTCCGGACCCCCGCTGGACTTTTGGCAAGTCTCGTGGGGGTCAGGAGGCCCCCCACAAGCTGGCCAAAAGTTCCTGGAGGTCCAGCGGGGGTCAGGGAGCGATTTCCCGCCGCGAATCGTTTTCGTACGGAAAATGGCGCCGGCCATACGCGTATGGCCGGCGCCATTTTCCGTACGGAAAATGGCGCCGGCAGGAGATCGACTGCAGGAGGTCGTTCAGCGAGGCGCCGGAACCCTCGCTGAACGACCTCCTGCAGTCGATCTCCTGCCGGCGCCATTTTCCGTACGAAAACGATTCGCGGCGGGAAATCGCTCCCTGACCCCCGCTGGACCTCCAGGAACTTTTGGCCAGCTTGTGGGAGGCCTCCTGACCCCCACGAGACTTGCCAAAAGTCCAGCGGGGGTCCGGAAGGACCTCCTGCCGTCCAATCTTTTTCGTCTATGGCCGCCGCCATTTTTCGGCGCCATTTTGGAAAATGGCGCCGGCCGAAGACGACAAGATGCAGGAGCAGGAGCCCGTTCCGGACCGCTGCCGTTCCGGACCGCCGCTGGACCCGCAGGTTATTTAAGTTATTTGGGGGGGGGGTTCGGGAGGGTGGGGGATTTAATTTAAAGGGTCGGGGGTGGGTTTTAGGGGGTTTTAGTGTGTCGGCTCACGATTCTAATGATTTATAACGATAAAATCGTTAGAATCTGTATTGTATTGTGTTCCATAATGGTTTAAGACGATATTAAAATTATCGGACGATAATTTTAATCGTCCTAAAACGATTCACATCCCTAGTATGGAAGATCCTTGACCATACATCTTAGCTTCACTTTGCCATCCTACATGTTGCAGATCAGTAATGGGGTACTTCACTGGCAGTGGAAGTAATATATTCTATTTCACCAATATTACAATATGCGGAACAAGGCTATTTTCTGATTATGAGACAACTTTTCATGTTAGATCAGACCACTTTTGCATTATACAGAATATCCAGCAAATAACAAGTACCTGGCCAAGCCAGATACCTGTAACTGGGATTGGCTACTGTTGGACTTGAAGGGACCCTTGGTCTCACCCAGTATGGCAACTTCTTATGTTCTTATAAAATTTCAATTTGCCAGTATGACTGGAATACTATAATTGCTACTTTTATAGGACTGAATAGCTATAGAGTTTTTTTTACATTTCAAAAATATTTTGCTGGAAGTTTTCTATGACCTTTAGATGATGGTTGGTAAAAGAGCTGATCAGGGAGGATAAGGCCACACCAGAGAAAACTAAATGAATGTTTTGCTTCAGGCTTCATTGCTGAGATAAAACATGGTAAAACTGACAAATATAGGCCTGAATTCTCCATTTTCGCACAGAATGGTGAATCCAGCGGTAACTGGGGGTGGGGGGGCAGGCCTGCAAAAGCCGGCAGCCATCGCACCACCACAATATAATCGCTGCCGGCTTTTGCACCCAATAGCGCCACGTGAAAGGTGGTGCTATTGGGCGCGCTACTGGCGGCGATAACGTGGCTTACCTTATTGCTGCCAGCGAAGACAGCGCCGAGTCCTCCTCCTCGCCTCCCCGACTCCTCCCCTCGCCGCCCTGACTCCTCCCCTTGCCCCCCGACTCCGCATCCCACTTGCTATCGCACGTGAAAAGGGACTTTTCGCGTGCAATAGTGGCTTATTGCATGTAATAAGCCTTACAAAATATCCCCCATATATTCTATAAAACAGAAGTAGAAATAATTACACATCTCACTGCTGGGTGTGATGTATCAAAATCAAAAGTCCTGTAAACAGAAAGGCATAATAAGGTAGCATGGTTCAGAACTGGAATCTGTGAAAAAAAACTATAACATCACTGTACCAGAAAAACACTAGGACCACAATCCTGCCAGAATTGTAGAGAATAAAGAATTTGTGATCATCTGGGACATTGCCATTCCAACTGATCAAAAGCTTGATGCTAGAAAACCAGGCATTGTGGTAAAAGAAAAAAAAACACAAGAATAGTATTGTTGCTAGAAATGTAGTACCAAGCAACTATTCTGTGAACCATGTAGAGAGAGATCTTCAAGTACTTAGGCATATATTCAGAGACCAAAAAATATGGCAGAAAAATGCAGAAATAGTCCTAATTTTATTGGGACAACTAGTCTGATTAAAAAGAACTTCCAAGAACACATCAATATGTTGCCCATACGGTACATGTTTCATCATACGAACTCCAGAAGGAGGCTCTCCTTGCAAGTATTAAGAAGAGCATTAAATATAAATTTGAAAGATTGTGGTCATTCCTAATAAACCCCACTTTAGAAATTTGACTCATTCCTGTCCAGGTTTGCTCAAAATAAGCTCATTTGAGAGAACTATTGCCACTGAGAGAACTATTCTTTGAAGTTGATAATTTGGAGAAAATGAAGCAAATCACTGTGATTTAGGGATTTTGTTTGATTCATCCATTCATTTTATCATTTTTTCAGCACTTTTTTCGGTTTGTTTAAATAGGTTCAGTTATTCTTATAATCAGAGCCAATACAAAATATCCTAAAAAATGAATCAAACAATAAGTAGTATATTATGAAATGAAATTCCATCAGTAATGATACTTATCTCAATTACATATTTTCCTTTCTTTCCACTCAATTTCCATATTCATAAAAAATTCCTGTATATTCACTGTAAGATAAAAAGAAATTAAATTACATATATCTAAAACACAAAAAACTCACATTACATTTAAATTTTTACTATATATTTGTTTCTAAGACAAACACCAATCAAACTATTAAATATCAAAAATACTTATAAATGTTGGTCTTGTAGCCACTTGCCAAAGATGTTACTTTAGTTGATACAACAGAATTAAAAATGGAGAAGAGAAGCGGTACTATACTAGAGTAACCACAATGGATCGAGTGCAGTGCAATTACATATAAGGATCCTTGAACTTCAAATAAGACTTCAGTTAATGTTATAGTTTAATAGGCAGTTGTGTAGAAGTGGAACAAGTGTTGATCCCCCGGCTCGAATCGTGTTTCAACACTCCATCTGTGTCGGGCGGGACAAAAGCCAAAAACTAATAAACCCATTTAACAACAAATTGGCAAAACTTGGCATCTCCGGATAACATGTGCAAGAGTGAAAAAGCACAGAATACTACAAGATGTCCCCAGGGTCTCATAAACATTTAATTAAAGGATTCAAAAAATCAGGAGAACCCACAGGGTGGACAAAGAGAAACTTGAATGCTGGCTCAACCCAGAGAGGTTGATACTACTATTATCAAATAACATCTTCTGTAATTATTCCGCTAGTTTCAGAAAAGAATGAATAACAAAAACACTTAATATTTTCTATAATGTTGAGTCATAATGAATCTCACCTTGCCAGCCCACTAAATCAAACACTCACTTTACATTGTTATTCACTCACAATTGATTATACCACAATCCAAATCACATAAAGGTAAATTTTAAAAGCCCGATGTGCACTAAAACCAGGGGATATGCCAATATTTAAGGCTGGCGTGCGCCAAGCAGATTTTACAAGCCGACCATATATGTACATATCTCCTGCTGCACACACAAATGAAAAGTTATAAAAGATGGGTGGAGCTCAGGTGTGCTCTGGGTGGGGCATGGGCATTCCTGGATCTCAACTTCAAATTGAAATACATTGGGGTCCCCTGCTGTATAACTTTACTTCTGCTATGGAGGATGTGTAACTAATAAAATAAAGATAAATAGACAGATCAGTGGAGTTTTAAGGGTTGGGGCTAACAGTGGAGAAAGGAGACTTTTAAACTAGGGGAGTTTGGAAGTCCTATCCTTTACCTGGATGAACTGGTAATGAACTGGGAAAATTGGTAATGGAGTTGGCATTTGTATCTATTAAAATCCCTCCACTTATGTGGTAGAAGTGGCATTTGCATGCATAGGCACACAACCACTTAAAATTGTGCTCGTATGTGCTCATATGTGGTCAGCTTATTTTATACATGTGCATATATATATGTGTATGTCATAAAATAGCTACCTCCCTGGGTACAGGACACGGAATGCGTGCACATATGTGCCCTCGTCCTGGTTTAAAAGTTACCGTCAGGGGGGTCACTTTCTTTCCCTATCGCATGCGAAAAGTCCCTTTTTGTGTGTGATAGCTAGATAGGGGCGGAGTCGGGGTGGCATCAGGACCGGAAGAGGAGGAGTTGGGGCGTCATCAGGGTGGAAGGTGATAAGGTAAGACCCGTTATTGCTGCCAGTAACGAGCCCAATAGCACCACCTTTCACGGTGGCGCTATTGAATGCGAAAGCTGGCAGCAATAACAGCGCGGTGGTGCGATCACTACCGGCTTTTTCAGGCCCGCCCCCCGCTTTGCCCCCCCCCCCCCCGTCCCCCATTACTGTGAGATTCAGAAAGCCGTGCGCAATAGGAAAATCGAATCTCTTACATTTTTCTACCCATATTTAATTCCAAATTCCTCATACAAACTAATATACTCTCTCATCCACAATGGAGAAAATTCTCTAGATATTTACTCACTTATATCTTTATAAATGTCTTCTTGTTCACTAAAAAAATTGGTTCAATCATTCACACTCTCCGCATTTCTCAATATATGCTGACCTAGAATTAAACATGTCAGCCTCACTACTGTAGGCAGATTCCTGTCTCACTTGACCCAAATTATCCAATCACTGGGTACTTAGCCCCCTCCAGCAGATGTCACCATTTTTACAAGGACAGTTTGACTGCTAGTAGTTCATGATCTCCAATGGTGTAATTCTTCTCCAATGGGGAAATATTTTTTGAGATGTAGGAGCAGGTTACGATTGTGCCGTCATGGTTATGTTGTAGGAGGACAGCACCTAGCATGAGGATGATGAGTATACCTTCAAGATGAATGACTTGGACGGATCTGGATGACGAAGATGCAGGTCAAGCGTGAATTCTTCTTTGAGACATTTGAAGGCCTGTGTTTGTTCCTGAGTCTAGTTCTTGGTATTAGATCGCCTCCTTGGTCATGGCTATAAGTTGGGGGTGCTAAAGAGGAGTAACCATGGTTAAATTGTCTATAGTAATTTACAATCCCCAGGAAGCACTGTATCATTTTAAGGCCCACAGGGTCACTCCAGTATGGCCTTTAATGTATCTGGGTCCATTCGTAGACCTTGGTGAGAAATAATATAATCTAGAAGGGAGAGCTCTTCTTTTTCAAATTTGGCATAGAGATGGTGCTCCCGCAATCTCTGGAGGACCTGTTTCATATTGTGGTGATGCTCAGTCAAAGACTTACAGAAGATCAATAAGTCATCCATGTAGACTACCAGATAGCAACAGAGAAGGTCTCAGAAAATTTCATTGACAATAAATTGAAAAACTCCAGGGGTGTTGCACAGCCCGAAGGGCATCACTAAGCACTTGTAGTTAGTGTTAAAGGGGGGTTTCTACTCATCACCTTCACAGATTTTTATCAGGTTATAAGCCCCCAGAAGGTCTAGCTTGGTAAACAGATGTGCACCCTGAAGGCAGTCAAAGAGCTTTGAGATCAGAGGAAGGGGATAGTGGTTTTCTTAGTGATAGAATTAAGACTACAATAGTCAATGCAGGGATGTAATGATCTGTCCTTCTTTCCTACAAAGAAGAATCCGTCTCTGGCAGGTGACGAGGAGGGACAAATGAAGCCCCTATCCAAATTCTCTTTAATGTATTTGGTCATGGCCTCGATCTTAGGAACAGATAGTGGGTAAACTTGGCCTCAAGGTGGGACCTTGCTGGGAATTAGGTGTATGGCACAATTGTAAGTGCCGGGAATGGCCTGTAGGGCAGCTAGTTCAGCCAGATCCATGAACTCAGCAAATCTTAATGTCAGCAAAGGAATAGGCAATGGTGAACCCTATTGTAATAAAGATGTTTCTAATAAGGCTGAAGCTGGGTCAAAAGATATATTGGTGTACAGTGCTGAAACGTTAGCTGTTACTAAATACCAACTTGATTGAACGTTGGTAATTTCCTGCAGGGACATAATCAAATGTGCTGAATCATGCACATAAAATGTAATCTCAGGAACTAATGGCTGAAAATAGCTATCCACATACCTTGAAACTGGGTCAAAAATAAATCCTATTCTAGAGACTATAGGCCTCACTGTGGGACGTGTAAGCAACTTATGGATTTTAGGGAGAACGTAGAAATGGGGATTCCCTAGAAAGCAATTACATAGGAACCTTCCTTCTCAGTAATATATTTCTGTCTTATCATAGCTTCCTGAATGTACATATTGGTACTCATAAGGACGATACTCCTGCCTTTATCTGCTAGTTTCACTATTATTGAGGTATCTTGTTGCAGTTTTTTAAGTGCCTTCCATTCTTCCCTTTTGAAATTGTGTTTAGTATGCCTAGATGAATATTCCAATTTCTCTCTGTTTATTAACACTAAATTCTCAAATGCATCTATCAAAGGGTCAGTATGGCCCAGTGGTACCCATATAGATTTGAGTACAAAAGTTCTAATATAATTAGCTTGCATTTTTTCAAATGCAAGCTAATTTTTTTTCCATATAAACCTGGATAATTCAATATATCCATGTAATATATTATATGGATCTATATGGATATATATATGGATATATTATATGGATATAATATAATATCCATATAAACCTGGATAATTCAATATATCCATATAATATATTATATGGATCTATATGGATATATATATGGATATATTATATGGATATAATATAATATCCATATAAACCTGGATAATTCAATTTTCATATAAAATGAATCATATTGAGCTGTTGTTATAAAAGACAATCCTTTCTTCAATACTGCTAACTCACTGTCAACATATGAGATGACAAATTGTACACAGGAGCTTACTTGTCTCTGTAACTAATTCCTGCATCCCTTTCTGCCCCATGATACCATACAGTGAGACCTGGGTTCTAATCCTTCATTGTGTGGCCATAAAAAAAAAATCATCCATTTGATTATTTTCTGAAGATTCTACTGGCATTCTAAAGGTGACCACCCTCTGAATTGTTTTTACCCTTTTCAGATGTCTCAACTGAGGGTGAACTAAAGGTAATGTTCTTCCTTCCCGTCCTACTGTGGTTTTTATTTATTCAGGGATATTCACATAATCATTTTCATCTCTGTGAAATGTATTGATTTTAATTCTTTTCACCACATTTTAAAATGTTTCTAAATCCCTTTGAAACTCTACAAGCTGTATCATGTAGTCATCAATGGAAAGATTCTTCCTAATCAATTCCAATTGTGAGGCTAAACTTCGTTGATTTTTCTCCATAGCTTGTCTAGTTGTTTCTATGATTAACAACATGAGATCATAAGAACATTTGTTAAGTACAGCATTCTATTTATTGACAAAGCTCTCATTCTCAACAAATAAAAAAGTTCTTTAAAGATTCTCCATCCCTGTGGTATTCTTTTTATTCTACTATACTCTGACAATGTTGCTGCATGTAATTACATATGTATAAATTTCTTTTCTAATGGTATGCAAGAATTCCAGTCTCTACTCCCTCCAATATCAGAAGCATGAAATAGATAAAATCCCAATAATACCATTGATGCAGCTTGATCAGAATAGCTATGTAGTTCCTTAATACTGTTAAGAGACATATTGCCCTTACTATCAGGTCGATCCAGTAACGTGCAGTTAAAGATTGCCCGTCTGTAACGTGCTGGGAGCGCACAATACAGACGAGTAAGGCCATCCAGCGATACAGTCTCCAGTTTCACGCGTCCTTAGCGCTTCCTAAAATAAATACCTAACCCTTTCCGCACCCAGCATGTAAATGAACGAAAAAGCTGTATAATGAAGGAATTAGCTATTCCCCTCTGATACTGTAACGGGCGCTGATATTATCTCCTTAGGAACGCGCTGTTTTGCCGCGGCCTTAACCTGCTACTTTACCGCCTCCCCCTAGAAGGAGTTAGGACTGTGTAACAAATCCATCGACACCGCTTAAGATAATCAAACACAATAAAACAATAAACCTGGCACCTTCCTTGATGTAGTACGTCCCGGATGCCCCCCCCCCCCTCCTCCCCAGCGTGTCCGCCACTACCCCTTTCATCAGCTGCATCCACCCATTATGCCCCTCACGGGCATGTCCCGCTTCACAGAGCGCTCCCACTCAAATCCGTTCATGGGTATATACCCTTTCGCCCCCCTCACAGCGCCATGCTACCACTGCGACCCGGAAGAGGTGAGGCACAGCGGCGAAGACAGACGGGAGAGG
Source organism: Rhinatrema bivittatum (assembly GCF_901001135.1). Lineage (NCBI taxonomy): Eukaryota > Metazoa > Chordata > Amphibia > Gymnophiona > Rhinatrematidae > Rhinatrema > Rhinatrema bivittatum. The sequence continues at coordinate 45,443 of NW_021821435.1, read as the reverse complement.
AGAAAAAGCAGAGCCGAGCAAAGCAAAAGCGTGCAGCAAGCTGGCGAAATAGAACTGCGAGCAGAGGCAATAGCAGCGGTTCGGTAAGCCTGGCACCCTCCTTGATGTAGTACGTCCCGGATGCCCCCCCCCCCCCAGCGCGCCCGCCACTACCCCTTTCATCAGCTGCATCAACTGCGACCCGGCAGTCCCGTGAGGCCTACAAAAAAAAAAAAATCCCCGGCTCCCGCGCTCCCGCACTGGCCCGCCGACTCTACCCCCCCCCCCCCCCCCCTCCTCCCGATCGGGCAGATAGGCGGCGGCGACGAAAACCAAAGCAATTTTTTTTTTTTCAAAAAGCGACATCACACATTGCATAAAATAATTTCTCCAGCCTTAAAGCGACTTACTTTTGGGATCTGTCAAGATCCCAAAAGTAAGTCGCAAAAGTAACTTACTTTTCTGAAGCCATCAGGAACATGATCTTAGCTCCTCCGGACGAAGACGAAGATGGCCGCCTGCACGGGGAAAGCGTGCAATTGGCCGCTGAAGACGTGACCTCACGTCTTCAGCGGCCAATTGCACGCTTTCCCCCGTGCAGGCGGCCATCTTCGTCTTGAGCTACGATCGTGATGGCTTCAGAAAAGTAAGTTACTTTTGCGACTTACTTGACAGATCCCAAAAGTAAGTCGCTTTAAGGCTGGAGAAATAATTTTATGCAATGTGTGATGTTGCTTTTTGAAAAAAAAAAAATTGCTTTGGTTTTCGTCGCCGCCGCCTACCTCCCGATCGGGAGGAGGGGGGGGGGGGGGTAGAGTCGGCGACGAAAACCAAAGCAATTTACTGGATCGACCTGTATATGGTAACCACATGGTAAATAATTGAGGGTTTATTCAACACCACTAACAAACTATCCCAATATAATAAAAATCTAAGTGGTGACAAACTACAATTCTAAAAATAAATTATTGTTGCTTTACATAATACATAAAGAAAGAAAGAAAGAAAGAAAAGGTAGAGGTAGGATGATTATTCTAATCCAGCAAGTATCATTATTGATGGAATTTCATTTCATATTATACTCCTTATTGTTTGATTCATTTTTTGAGGATATTTTGCATTGGCTCAGATTATGAGGATAACAGCCCCTGAAGAACCCATATGGCAAAGTAAAGGGCCCTTGTTTGCATAGAAAAAACATGAATATATGTAGGAATATTGGAGATCTAAATGAGATATAGTCATAATAGGGAGACAATATTATTTTAAGTGGTGTTAAATAAGGTAATTCCATAAGTTTAAGATTTTATATATATATAATAAAAATTTTAAAGATGAAGGATAGGAGGATGGTGATACAATGATCAGATAAAGGACAACAAGAGCCTTGTGGTGATTACTTTCTGAGTAAATGTAGTGTGTATATATGATATCAAACCATCCTACCTCCCTCTTTCTTTCTTTCTTTCTTTCTTTCTCTTTCTTTCTTTCTGTAATATATAAAGCAATAATAAAAGTATTATTTATTTTTAGAATTATAGTTTGCCATCATTTAACTTTTCCTTATATTGGGATAGTTTGTTAGTGGTGTTGAATAAACCCTCAGTTATTTACCGAGGGAAAAAATATGACTACATTATCTAAATAGGCCACAGTATAGTCTTGATTAGGAACCTGAACAATATTCATAAGCCTTTGGAACACTTCAGGAGCCCATGAATGCCAAATGGGAGTACTTTATACTAGAAAGGTCCTTTTGGAATTATGTGCACAGTTTTCTTTCTTGACTTTTTTTGTAAGGGGATCTACCAGTAATCTTTTGTTAGGTCCAATGTGGAAAGGTACTTGTCCCCACCCAATTGCTCTATAAAATCATCAATATGTGGCATGGGATATTCATTGAACTGTGAGACTGCATTAATTTGTTTGAAATCTATACAGAAATGGGTTGAGCTATCTGATTTTGGTACTAGGAAAACAGAACTAGCCAGTTCTCTTCTTGATTCCTCTATCACCCTAAGCCTAGCATGTTCTCAATCTGAAAAATCTCCTATTTCTTAGCTTCTGGGATTCTATAGGGTTTCTGTCAAATTATTTTACCAGGTACTATAATAATTTAATGATAGACCAACCTAGTCAGCCCAGGTACTGAGGAAAATTCCTCACTGACTCCTTTAATTAATTTCCTTATTTTCTCTTTTTGTATCCCTGTCAAGTTCTCTTCAATTTTCACCTTATCTGGGGCATGTGGAGACCATATCCCTTAACCTAGGCCCTTATCTACTTCTTCCTCAGTAATGTTTCTCTTTCCATGGTTTTAATATATTTACAAGGTAAATCTATGTTCTGCCTCATCCCTGTAAGCCCTCGTAGTCTACCCTCCCTAGCCACTGTTTTATTTCAAATGGCACTTTCCACTTGGCCAGTAATTAGGTGAGTTGGGCAGTAAAACCAATACCTTCTCTCCTGGCTGAAATTCTCTCTCCCTTGCCTCTTGGTCACAATACATTTTCTATTTTATTTGGGCCTGCAGCAAATTGGTTTGAGGTTGGTGTGATATTTGCTGCAAATGATTTCTAAGGTCAACCATGTAGCCATGTAATACAATCTGTGCAAATAACAAACAGAAGAGTGACTTCTTCAATTGACTATAAATATAAATATACAAATAAAGGTCCATAGAAAATATAAAGGAACATTTAATATACTTTACAACTTCAAATCATATGCAGAAATATTTTCAAAAATAACACGTGAAAATATATGTTTATATATGAGCCAATATTTTAATAATCTCCAACAAAATATTGGGCTATATGTTTCAATCATTACATACTAAATAACTCTTGTAAAATCTTAGAGACATGTTCCAATATAAGTTATGCCCATTAAAGAATCTGCTAGATTGGCAGTCATCTTGCGTACCACTTATAATTATATATATATATATATATATATATATAGCAAAAATGTTTTTGGCAATTCTACTTCTATTAGTGCCAAGACTTATATACAAAAAACCTCCAACGTGCAGCCGTCGGAGACCATAAGCACTATTTGTTATATTGAATAAATCAATTCAACTATGTGATATTTCTTAGAAATATAAATCTTTTATTGACTGCTTTGACAAATATACTAATAATTTAAGTGAAAAATTGAGTTACAAAACATTAAATATTTCAAATGTGCTAAAATCTACTTTTAGACCTATCAGTTATGACCCTCAATCCTCTCCTATACCTATCCTCAATCTGACCCTGATTGAACTAAATAAACCCTAACCTCATTGATGTTAAAATTGGTCTATACAAAGGAATACAACCACTTGTTACTTTAACAATGTTATCCCATATCTCTTGAATTACATTCCTTAATCAAAACAGTTGACATATATCAGTGGTGTATCTCATTTGGCTGATGCTTTCTCCTGTCCCGACAAGGTCCTCGTTTCACCAATGTTGGCTTCTTCAGGGGAATACTTTTATAACGACCAAACATCAATGAAAACCAATAACTTCCATCACTTGTATCTGAAAGCATAAAACTCATATTATGTCAAACTGATTACCTCATCTACTAAATCAATATGTACTGATCTAATCACATATATCCATGTATTACAGCCAACAAACTTCTAGAACCTAACATTTATAATGAAATATTCATTAATGATTGACAAATAGTAATAGATAAATTGTGAGTTTACAAAGAACTTTTGTCCTGATACCCACTCCTACCTGTATTGTGAGTGGAGTGGATTCAGGAAAAACACATTCAATTCACTCCGGCTCAATTGCTCCTAAATTTTTAATATATGAAGTCTCCCGAATATGAATGTGTACCTATGAAATGATTCAGAAAAAAGAAGATTTATCCCTGCTTTAATATTCTATTTCCAAATTTAAATTTAAAAAAATCAAGTTTCAAAATATTAATCAACACAATGTTCTTTGTTGTCTGGTTTATTCTCAGGATGTTACCACGGAGACACAAATATAATATTACCTTTCTATCTCATCATACTTCCGTCTTCACAAACTTCTATCCATGAACGCTCCTCTCAGAGTTTCAATAAATTCCACCACACCTGCAAAAGCCACAGAGTATACACCCACGCTCTTCCCAATTTGCTAATCAAATAAATTCACCGAAAATTCTAAGAACCCAAAAAATGATCTATATAATATACCTTATTTGCAAAGAATGCTGTTATTCTCAAGATGGAGTCACAAATACCACGCTCCTAACAAACTTCCAGCCGACTCAGTATTCAACCGCACAGGTGAGGATTCGTATCCATTTCACAATGGTTCAAAATATGCCCCGATATTCCTCTGCCACTTGTATTTACTCCCTATATTCAAAAAGAAGTAAAAAAAACGCTTCTAGTTCTTTACACTGAACCCCATGTTAATAGGAAAACTTTAACACTCACCTAGATCTCCAATAACCGTGCGTTGTCCTCAGAACGTGTTTCATAATGAAGCTCCTTTCACCAAGAGCCCTTTATATACACCCCCTCAGTCTCTTACACCATCCAATCCCTTCTCACGTTCTTATTCCCATCCAATCACATCGTCCCTCTTTGAAACCCTATCCTAGGGCAAAATCCCTATACATCTTGTCGTGTCATTGCTCTACGCTATCCGACCATTTAATCCATTTGAACCCCAACTCACTCAAGAACAGGCTGAAGCCTGAGAGGCCAAGTCCATTGTAGATTCAAAAGAGGTGAAGAAGATCAGGTTATGGTCGGGACAGGTGGCAAGCAAGGAGAAGCAGTCACACGGGCACAGGTCAAAACCAGGAGTCAGTCCGAGAATGGTCAGGCAAGGCAAAGGTCAAACCAGGAATGAAACAGGAGCGTAATCAGATGTAGTGGAGTTCAAGCCAGGAATCAATCAATAGTGAGGTCAGACGAAGCAGGGGTCAAGCCAGGTATCAATCAGTAGTGAAGACAAAGCAGGGTAGACATGGAACACAGGAACAGGAATGTATACCAAGAGCAAGGCAGGATAAGGAACCAGGAACACGGATGAAGCACAGGAATGAGCAACTAAGCACATGACTAGCATGGAGACCTGTTGCCAAGGCAAGGAAGCACTAGTTGGGTCCGGCCTTAAGTACTGGGACCCAGTGACATCATCATCCGGGGCTACAGGATAATTTCCCGCCACGGCCCTGTTAAAATTAGAACAGATGTGCATGCGCGCAGTAGGAGGCAGCGTGGCGCGAGTCAGTGGCGTCTCCTTGTGGGCCACGTGGGGAGACCTGTCTCGGAGCTAGGAGGTCCGCGGAGGAGCTGGGAGCACTGGAGGCAGCTTGGGTGCGCAGGCTGCTGCCCATGGCCGCAAAAGAGGAGGAACTGGGAGCTGGAGCAGGCAGACAGGGGTAAGTGGGCCTGGCTGCGGGCCTGCCATGGGCAGCACACACAACAGTATATATAAGGCATGTATAATATGGACATTACTTCAAACACCTGTGTGAAGACCATGCAACTACTAAAAAATGCCATCACTATATCCATTCTCAACTGGGTTGTTCAAGAAATGTTGCTAGCTGCACCCTCCTCACCCTTAACCAGAAGAAACTTGAATTATCCAATAAGGTTCACACATTACAGAAATGCAAGCTTATAGCTTCACTATCATTCAATATAAGGCACACCAGTCAACTTCCCAATTTAAAGCACCCAGTGATACAGTTTTCCAATGATAAATCCATCATTGTTCTCTCCATAGTAAGGCTTAAGAAATATTGCCCCCTTGTCGCAACATAAGTTCCAGAACAATAAAATGCTCCATAAGAGGAACTTCCTTTCTTTCATGTATTATGTATGCACCAAAGATGTTCAGTGATACATATTTTCACCTTTCATTTTATCTGTCCAATATATAATAAATTCCAAGAATAAGTCACCGCATATATCACTTGTATCGAGTTACATGTTTATTTAGAATTCCAACAGCAAAGGAGGTGTCAAGAAGCGCAATTAGGAAGCATCTCTTTTCTGTTGTGGGACCCGAACTGTGGAATTCATCTTCACAAGAGTTACGGATGGAGTTAAATTATGTGCGCTTCCAGAAAATGGTGAAAATGTGGCTCTTTCCATGATAGTTCAGAATAAACTGTGGTTTTAGGCCTTTTCATTTATTAATGCTGTTATAGTGTTGTTTTATTTTGATTATATGATTTTTTATTTTTATTTTATGTTTTTTGAATGTAGATCCACTTGTATCCTGTTTTTAATGTATGCAGTTTCTTGAATTGTACACCACACCGACCAGGCTTTTCCTGAGTAAGTGATCAATAAGAATGAATAAATAAATAAATTTTGCTTTAAGTGGTGAGTTAAAGATAAAAAGCAGATGAGGAAAGGAAGAAGCCTTCAAACTATAGTCACATGCTCTATATTCTCTGTACTTTTTATGTTCTGGTGCTTCATTTGCTGCATGAACACTCTTGAAGAAGTAAGAGTAGATAATGCAAGCAAGTCCTGCACTTCTTTCCCCCACCAATATGTCAAGTGTGGAAGCATTTTGAAAAATGGATACATCTGTAATATGTGCCAATGTTTTAATATTCTATGTCTTAGCATATGAAATTTGCCAAGTATGGAAGAACACACAATAATCCTGAGTCTATGTTCCTCAACTGAGGCATCAATAACCACTCACACTGTGCAAATAGGGCCTTTTGAAAGATAATGTTTACACTTTCTTAGGATACCCTCATTCACAAAAATGTAGCACGTATCTTGTGATGGTCTCTTAACATTTTCGACAGAAGTGCAAAGCTGCCTTAGCTGCAAAAATTGCTCATCTTGAATATTATCCTGCATGGATCTAGAATGATGTCTCTGATAATGTAAAAGAGTATTCTGATCTGCCGACTTTTAAAAATCATATTTTTAAACCTATGTGATTCCAACAAGATGGGGATATCCAAAAATGTTATTTCTTTATTACTAAGTGGGCCAGTACCCCTGTGCCCAGAGCCCACCTGTAACCACACACTGTGCAAGTGCGGCCCAGTTGTATTCAGCCTTTGATGCTCTGGCATTGTGGCGATCCACAGCGCGGCTCCCCTTTCCCCTTCCTTCCTCGGCCTGGCTCAGCAGTGACACGGCTGGGTGAGGGGAGCTGGGGAGCGGTTGTGGGCTGATGATGTTGTGGCCTATTTAAAGGGCCATGACCAAGGCACATCCAGCCTCTTTGCTCCTGGCCAGCGTTTGAGGAGGGCCCCAGCACAGAGAGGTGAGGCAGCCACGTGGCGTCAGAGAGGTGCAGCTTACTTTCATCGCAGCCTGGTGGGATCCAGCAGCATCGGCTTGTCGCTGCTGCTGCTGCCAGCTGGAAGAGGTGGGTGGGTGGTGGATCCAGCGGGGTGGGGTGGGGGTAGATCCAGCGGGCCCGCTTTGAATTTGAGCCTCAGGGGCGCTTTTGCTGCCTGCACTCTGGCTCGGCATGCACCCTGGAGTCTAGGCCCTGACAGGGTTATGTGTCTTCTGGGCCCTGAGGCTACTGCAGGTTCTTGGGGGGGGGGGGGAGTTGGAGGAGCACCTGGGGGGCAATGCCAGTGTGGGATGTTGCCAGTTGTTGTTGCCACTGTTGATATGCCGGGAGAGCCGTGGAGGGTCTGGGCTTGGGCTCGGCCCTGGGGGTGGGGAGTGGGTGGTCGATTGTGCTGAGTGCAGCCGAGTGGAGAAGGGTGCAGACTTGACTGGCAGCCTGGGTGGGGCAGTGCAGCACCAGATGCATTGGCCATGGGTTGCCAGGGCAGATTGGGAGCCGGAAATTGCATGGATGACAATGCTGCGGTGGGGCCTGGAGCCCAGCAGCCCCCTCGATGGTGTTGGTTGTTGGCAGGATTTTGCTTGCTATTGCTGCCACCATTCGAGATGCCGGGAGCTGTGGAAGAGCCAACCTTGGGCTCAGCCACTGGGGTGAGGAATGGGTGGTGGCACTTTTGCCAGTGTCTCTTTTTGACAAAACTTGCATACTGTGGGCACACAGCATTGGAGTTATAGCGGCGGCAATTTTAAACCCCACTAGGTGCAAAAACAATATTTTTTCTAAAGCGATCCTCAGGGTTATGTAGTTCAAACAACTTGCTAGAACATGGATAGCATTGGGTAGTGAGCACTCCTACCCCAGCTGCAGGGGTCATGGTGGGATGGAGCTTGTTGGCAGGGTGACTGCGGGGGAGGCCATGCTTCTCCACTTGGAGGTTGTGAGGCATGTGGCAGGTTGGGGGGATCTCACAGACCTTTATTTGTTTGTAGATAAGACCACCCCCCCCAGCCAGCTTCATTCAGCTAAGGCCGGCAGTGGAAAACCTTGTTGTGGTGCTACACATGCACCGCCCAAAAACACCAGGGCTGCGCAGAGGAGGGTGAGGCGGTATGCCCCTCCTTCACAACTTTCACAGAAAAAACTGTATATGTATGACATATGAATCAATCCAATACACAGATAAATCGTACTTGATTGCCCAAAGTGTTAAAAAACATTGGCACATACTGCAACTTCATCCCACATCACCATTGATTTCTTACCAAAGAAGTAAGAATATTCGTGACCATGTTGAACACGCATCTCTTTCTCATGTTGGTCAATCTACATTTGAAGGCACACACAAGCAGTGCGGCAAATGTGACGTGCATTTATACCATTGAAAGTAATTCTTGGCAGCACCCGACTACTGGGGGAATATATAGAAAAAAACATAACATAAGCGGAATTGTTTGCTCTTGCATTCTAGACATTGAACATCACCACCCCTGACGAAGCCTACTAAACATGAGCTGTGTCAGGTTGGGTTGTTCCTGACGCTGTTCAAGTTCTGCAATGATAAGTGTTTTGCCTCTGACTATTAATGGTTAAAAACAATTTAATTTTAAAAAAATTCTAAAAATTGACAAAATCAAGTGTGGAAACCGATGATTGAAACAAGGTAACACAGTCTTAAGTTATATATTTGACTGTAAAGCTAAGTACCAACGCTGCAAAATTGGCAGTGCGTGAGCCATTCTTTTTGTAGAATAAGCTCAAGCTTATGAGGTTTCCATGCTTATCCAATACAGACTACACAGCGGTAGTTGTTTTCAGCTTGTGGGTATGATGTTTTTTTAATTGATACCTCCTTACAACTGACATCGAAGTCCCTCGAAGTCCCATCGAAGTCCCCATATACTCAAATTGCAACACTGACTGAGAATTCTCCCTGTTCACTCACCATAACCTGGACTGTACACATATCCTAAAACCCCACTCAGAACCCTTATATAAACTTACCGCTGCTGCACTATTCAGATATTTACTAATAGGGATGTGAATCGTCAGATAATTTTAAAATCGTCCTAAATCGTCAGACTGCACGATACAATACAAATGCCCCCGATTTATCGTCATAAATCGTCCTAAATCGTTAAATAGGGCACGGGAATTATTTGGGGGAGGGCGGGAAAACCAATTCCTTACCCTCCCCCACCCTCCCGAACCCTCCCAAAATGTTAAATTACCTGGTGGTCCAATGGGGGGGTCCCGGCACGATCTCCCGCTCTTGGGCCATTTTGGCTGCCACTAATTAAAATGGCGTCGATGGCCTGATAAAAAAAAAACCCACCCGACCCTTTAAATCGACCCCCCTTAGCCTCCCCCACCCTCCCGACCCCCCCAAAAACCTTTTAACATTACCTGGTGGTCCAGGGAGGCCTCGGGGGACAATTTCCTGTTCCCAGGCATCAGCTATAATAGGGGCTGTATGAGTAAAGATGGCTGGCACCATCTTTAAAGATGGCGCCGGCCATCCAGTGCTCCTGCCATGTGACAGGGGCCGGCCAATGGCACGGATACCCTGTCACATGGTAAGGGCAAAGGGGCATCGGCGCCATTTGTTTTAAGCGCAGCTGATGCCTGGGAACGGGAAATCGTCCCCCGAGGCCCCCCTGGACCACCAGGTAATGTTAAAAGGTTTTGGGGGTGTCAGGAGGTCGATTTAAAGGGTCGGGTGTTTTTTTTTTAGCGGCGCGGGCCTCCCTAAAAAAAAAATTAGCGATGTGAATTGGAATCGGAAACAATTCCAATTCACATATCTTAACGATCAGATTCCCTCCCCCAGGCAAACCTGATCATTAAGACGATCTGGCACATGATTCACATCTCTATTTACTAAGCCGTGAACACACAGCACCCGACTGAATTGGTGTCAGAGCTTTTGAGACTAAGACATTACTGCTTGGCTCTACTTCCAACTCCCCCCCTCCCCACAGAAGGGTTTTTGCACATTTAGAGGCTGGATGCCCACCTCCATAAATGGAAGAAGCATGTTGAAACTTGCAGTCTGGAAACAGGCATGAGGACTTATTGAACCGCCAGCACACATCATGCCCATCTCCTTGTCCTTTGAACTGACCACTGACATTTCCCATAATCACTGCCTTCTGGGAGGACAAAAGAAATCACAACTGTACCTAATGCCCCTCCATTCCCACCCCCACCCCGGATGCATGACCTTTACTGACTATCTGCATCAACCACAAATTAATAACTTGTGTCCCTGAAGACATGAAATGGTTTTTCTCTATTTTATTAGTTTAGTTTATTAGCTTGATCAATTGCTATATCTTACTGCAATAATTCACAATATTTAAAGAAGCAATAATAAAAAGTAAACACGTTGTGAAGTGGCATCAGTCTAAAACAAACACTAAAAAATAATAGTATTATTAAAATTAACAGGAAATTAGGAACACAATAAAACAGATTACAGTTAACATAACATTACTAATAATAAAAACAATGTTGCAATAAAATAGTATAATAAAAAATCATGAAATAAAGGAAAACTACAGATAAAATTAAACTAAAAAGAAACAATATAATTAAATATAGTCTTGATACAACTGAGTGAAGAGAAAATGTATTATTTATTCTTAAATTTGATGTAACACACACTAAATGAAAAGGAATTCCAAATACCTGGTGCAAGAAAAGCGAAGCAGCTATCTCTAATAGTTTTGAGTCTGATTTCTTTGTTAGATGGAATGTACAATTTGGACAGTAGGGGGTAATGAAATAATCAGAACATGATGGAGAACCAATTCTGAGAGCTTTGTGTGGTAAACAAGCTAATTTGAAATGTATGCGAGCAGAGACAGGTAACAGGTGAAGCTTGACAGTAAGTGTAATGACATGATCATATTGATTCACACCAAAGATCAGTTTGGCTGATGTGTTTTGTACTATTTGTAGTTTACAAATTGTGGTAACAGATAAGCCATGAAAAAGAAATTTGCAATAGTCTTGTCTATTGTGAATAAATGCATGAACAAGAGTTTTGAGGCTGTGCTTACCTAAAAAAAAAGGTCAAACTTTCTGAATAAATCTGTGAAAAAAGTATGAGGTTTAAATTAGGTGAGAAATATGAGCTGAAAATTTGAACTTTTTGTTGAGTTTGACACCTAATATGGTGACCTCATTTGTGATTGGAATTTGAACATTATCCATAACTGGGATTAGGAGAGGATCCACAAAGGGTTTATTAGTGAACCAAAGAGCTTCTGATTTACTTGGGCTCAATTTGAGCTTAAACGTCTTAAACCAATGTGCAACTTCAGAGATGCAATGATTAAAATGGTCAAGAGGATGAGATGATTTGAGATCTATAAAGTCCATCATCTGTATGTCATCAGCATAACTATAAGAAAAACCCAAACTTTGAATTATGGTAGCTAATGGGGCCAAATATAAATTAAAGAGTAGAGGTGACAGTATTGAGCCCTGAGGGACACCACAATGGAGAGATTTAGTACTAGAGTCAACATTGTTCCACATGTTAAGTTCTGTCATAGAGAAGTGATCTGAACCAGCAGAGGGCTTGATTTCTACAACCTAAATCTGAAAGTTGAGTATCAAGGAGCTGATAGTCAATGGTGTCAAAGCAGCACTCATGTCCAAAAAAATGAGTACTTCCTTACCTTTATCAAGATTAAGATGAATGTTGGCTTATAAGGCCGTGAGCATGGTTTCCGAGCTGAAACCTTTACAGCAGTGGCGTAGCCAGAATTGATTTTTTGGGTGGGCACTAGGTTAACATGGGTGGGCTGTAGGCATGCAGGTCTACTAGTTGTTTTTTTACTGATAAATAATGCCAAATTATGCAGCATAGCATTCACATCTACGCCTAAGTATGAGGTTTACTTAATGATATAAACATAATTCATGGTGATTTGTGGTACTTTAGCCTTCTTATTATTACGATTTTATACACGGCTCCTACCTGTCCATAAATTTTGAGAGAGCGGTTGTGTTGCTTATATTTAAATTGCTAACATCTCAAAATATAGATATATATTTTTACCTTTGTTGTCTGATCTTTGTATTTTTCTAATCAGTTGGTCCTGGTCTCTTTTTCCCATTTTTTCCCTTATAGCTCATTTCCTAATTCCTTTTCAGTGTCTTTCTTCTATTACTGTCTTCTTCCCTTCCACACACACACACACACACACACACACACTTTCTCTCACAGACTCCCTCTCACACACTCAAGCTCTCACATGCTCTCCCCCCCCCCAAAGCTCACATTCTCTGCAGACACACATACAAGTTCTCACTTTCTCACCCCTCCCCAGGCTTATATTCTTATGCACACACAGACGCACATCCATTCTCACCCCACACACATAAACCCAGACTCCCATTCTCACCCACAAACCCATGCTCCCAGTCTCACCCACACATATTCAAGCTCCCATTCTCATCCATACATATACACATTTAAGGTCGAATTCTCACCCACACATACACACATTCAAGCACCCATTCTTATCCACATATTCAAGCTTCCATTCTCACCCACCCACACAAACCCAGGCTCTCATTCTCACCCATATATACACACATTCAAGCTCCCATTCACCCACATATTCAAGCTTCCATTCTCACCCACACATACACACTTTCAAGCTCCCATTCTCACCCACACACAAACCCAGGCTCCCGTTCTCAACCACACATACACACATTCGAGCTCCCATTCACCCACATATTCAAGCTTCCATTCTCACCCACATACACACCCAGGCTCCAGTTTTCACCCACACACACACTCCCATTCTCATCCACACATACACATTCAAGCACGTGCACAGCTTCCGCTTCCTCCCCCCAAAGCAGGAAGATCAGCTGCCTCTCCTGCTGCCACCAGACTCCTGCTATCTTCGGGCGTTGGGCGGTATGGCCCGCCGAACTTCCTGTCGGGGGGGGGGCAGAAGCGCAGCGCACAACGTCCGCTTCCTCCCCCCCCCCCAAGCAGGAAGATCAGCGGGCCATACCGCCCGACGCCGAAGATAGCAGGAGTCCGGTGGCAGCAGGAGAGGAAGCTGATCTTCCTGCATTGGGGGAGGAAGCGGAAGCTGCGCGCGGCGCTTCCGCTCCCCCCCCCACCCGAACAGGAAGACCGGTTGGCCATACGGCCGCAGCAGTGCTTCCCCATGTGTGCCGTGATGGCACGCGAGGCGTGGGTTCTCTTGTTCGCTGTCGCGGGGATGGGATCCCGCGACAGCCTTGCAGTTCCGGTGCCAGTTGGGTGGGCCTGGGTCTAAGTTGGGTGGGCACCTGCCCACCCAGGCCCACCCGTGGCTACGCCACTGCTTTACAGTATCCTCATTGGGCTGTAAGACAAGGGTTTTATCATGAAAATTGGAAAGCTGTAAATCACTGCTTTCTCTATGATCTTTGTTAGGGAAGGAAAATTTGAGATTGGTCTGTATCTGGAAGGTGACTCATCACTTTTTTTTTTTTTTTTTATCATGGGATGTGTTTTAGCAGCTTTAAGCTGTAGGGGAAGGTAACCTGATTCTAACAGGTAGATTTTAAAAGCTTTGCTCATGCAAAATTGACCCCATACATGCGTATGTAGGCCACATGCAAATTTTAAGAAGCCGAGAAGTATGTACATACATAACTGTGCACACATCAAGAATAAGGAGGCAGAATAGGGGCAGGCCATGGGCATTTCAGGGTGGGGCCAAGATTACACACATAACCCCAAATTTTGCAAAAGCTGATCACGGTGCACGTTGGCATGTTACTTTCAACTCAGGGTGGGTTTGGGGTGGGAGGGGCGGTGTTACATTGGTCTGCCTAGGGCTGAAGGGTCTGTAGACCCTTGTAACACCCCCCCCCAAAAAAAAAAAAAACCCTGCCCTGAGTTGAAAGTGCCCCTCTTAATGTGAGAGATGTATAGAATGTCATATTGTTTCTCTAACAGAGTCTGAACCATCAAATTGTTAGATGAACAATTTGGGTTTTCACAAAGGCCAGAAATATTGGAAACAAAGTTAAACAATTATTTGGGTCTATTGCTTGATTTATGAAGTAAATTTGTGTAATGTTTTCTCTTTGCTGTTTTTATGGTTTCTAGATAATATTTCATTTGACTTTTAAACTTAAATTTGGATTCTGCTGTTTTAAATTTTCTCCATTTCCTTTCAAGTTGCTATATTTGACATTTGAGGACTTTGAGTCCTTGATAATACCAAGAGAATTCAAACTAAGGTTTAGCCCTAATTAACTTAATTGGAGCAACTGTGTCCAGTGCAAGGAGAAGCTCACAATTCCATGTGGATTCCTGAGCATTGACATTAGATTGGAGAAGTCATTAGAAAGATTGATAAGTTGAGATAAATATTCTAATGACAGATCTTTGGTTTTTTTTTTCTGAATAGAAATTCTATTGTGATAGTACAATGTAAGCAAAATTTTAGATGGAGAAAAAAGTGATTAACTATTATCTTTACCTTGTCTGTGATAAAAATTAGATTAATAGAGTGTCCATCATTATTTGTGGGTAGCTTGACCCACTGAATGAAAGATCATACATAGAGGAAATAAACTGAGAGACAACTGGTTTGACAGAATTATCATATACCTATCATTATTTAACCTCGCTCTTCCCTCATAATCTCTGAAAGTCCCAATGATGCTTCTACATAAGCCAATAGGAACTGTACTGTGAGGTATCATAATGCCTGATTACACTCACCAATAGGGGTGTGCATTCGGATTGACCGCATTAGTAAAACGCAACTCATATTTTTTTTTAACTTAAAAAATTGATTCGACATAAACGATCGGATTTCCCACATATCGAACATAGATATGTTCGATATGTGGGAAATCGCGATTGTTGAGCCAAAATAAAAATATAAACCCCCTCACCCTCCTTAATCCCCCCCCCCCGACTTACCACAACTCCCTGGTGATGGAGCGAGGAGTGAGGATGCCATTTCTGCAATCCTTGGCGAGAAGCATGTGACGTCGGCGGCACGTCGAGTGACGCCGGCGTCACGTGATTCCCGGCTCGTTCGCGCCGGACGGCTCGTTCGGCCAAAAGTTCTTTTTGGGCCGAACGAGCCGTCCGGCGCAAACTCGCCGGGAATCACGTGACGCCGCGTCACTCGACGTGCCGCCGACGTCACATGCTTCTCGTCCAAGGATTGCAGAAATGACGTCCTCACTCCTCGCTCGATCACCAGGGAGTTGTGGTAAGTCTGGGGGGGGGATTAAGGAGGGTGAGGGGGTTTAAATTTTTTTTTTGCACATATGTACATATACCCAACTCATTGGATTTTTTTATGTCCATATTGGCCGCAAGTGGGACCCCCTTTAGGACATAAGAAATATGAACATAAAATTTTGCTCTGCACATCCCTGCTCACCAACCTCAGAAAACATCTGACCAAGTTCAAAATATTCTTTGGCACCTTTTTTCTTTAAGCTCCCTCCTTATCCTTAGGCTTCTTTTTCTTACCATCTTTCTTCTTGCCCTCCTACCCTCCAACAACTTAAAAATATCACTGTAAATTATTTTATACTTTTCCTTTTCAACCCATTTTGAATCTCTTCCTACAATTCTGTGAAGGCTATCAAAGCTGGGTGACCCATATCCTACTTTGCACAACCAGACCATGCCTTGCCCTGTCACATTTACATATTTATTTTTATATACCGACATTCAATCAAGATGTCACATCGGTTTACATTCAGGTACTATAGGTATTTCCCTATCCCCAGAGGGCTTACAGTCTAAGTTTTTGTACCTGAGGCAATGGAGGGTAAAGTGACTTGCTCAAGGTCTCAAGGAGCGACAGTCGGGACTCAAACCCACTGCGCTAGCCAATAGGCTATTCCTCCTCCCTATTTTATTAAAAATGTATTAATTGCTTAACACAAAGCGACTTGTCTTGAAGACAAGAAGGAGGACTATGAAGATAATGAGTCCAAGAAGGAGTGATTCCTAGATCTGGACCTATTCCCATGTCCCTTCTTGCCTTTAGTGAAGCTGGACTCACCAGATGCTGACAACGCAGCCACATGTCCACTTCCAGTCCCTTTGTCCGCCATTGACAATTGCTCCATCTTCGCAGTCTCACAGGCAGTTGCATTCTCTCTCCAGGCTTCCTGTCAAGATGTTCCTGATTGCTTGTCAAAGTTCTGCTCCCCTATAATTAAAAAAAATGCCCACCCTCTCAACCCTTTTCTGTCCCATTCTTCCCATAACTCTATGACACCAATCCAAACCCCACCTGCAACTCCAGTGCTTCATGGCCTTAAAAACCTGCCATCCTCTTCCCTCTCTTACACTGGGATATCTCCAAATCCTTCTCATTTCTCATGACCTAACCATCTGGACTACTGCCACAAGGAACTCCACCTATAACCAACTCCTCCAAACCTCTGTGGCATATTACAAAACCCCCTGCCAAAACCATATCTAGATGATGAGCCCCTCCAATATCTCCTCAAACCCATCTCACCATGACTGGAGACTGGGAAGCTACTCCACTCCATGGAAGGATCCCAGGGTGATCCCCAAGCCTCAACCTAATTTTACCCCATCAAACCTTCTTCTGCCACCTGGGAAGCACATGTGCCCATGGCCAGGCTATTTTATTACATGCATGCATATACGTGTGCAAGTTATAAAATGACCGAGTCCCTGGGTTCACACCGCTGCACACTCGCCAATGTACACCCGCGAGTTTGAAAGTGACCATCCCTATGTAATAGCTTCTCTAAGATTGGTAGGTCCCTGACAGCCCATCCATATGTGTACCTTCCATGGTAATATGTAGGGATGTGCAGAGCAAAAGTTTAAGTTCATATGTCCATGTGTCCAAAGGGGGTCCCATTTGCGTTCAATATGGACATAAACAGAATTCAATGAGTTGAGTATATGTCCATATGTGCAAATAAAAATTTTAACCCCTCACCCTCCTTAATCCCCCCCCCCCCCAAGACTTACCACAACTCCCTGGTGGTCCAGCAGGGTCAGGACGCCATTTCTGACCAACTTTGCAAGGAGCACGTGACGTCGGCGTCACGTCGGAGTGATGCGGCGTCACGTGATTCCCCGCGGGTTCGCGCCGGAACGCTCGTTCGGCCCAAAAGGAACTTTTGGCCAGCTTGGGGGGGCCTCCTGACACCCCCCAAGCTGGCCAAAAGTTCCTTTTGGGCCGAACGAGGGTGCCGGAGGGAACTCGCGGGGAATCACGTGACGCCGTGTCACTGCGACGTGGCGCCGACGTCACGTGATTCCCCACGGGGTCGCTTCCGGGATCCTCGTTCGGCCCAAAAGGAACTTTTGGCCAGCTTGGAGGTGTCAGGAGGCCCCCCAAGCTGGCCAAAAGTTCCTTTTGGGCCGAACGAGGATCCCGGAAGCGACCCCGCGGGGAATCACGTGACGTCGGCGTGACGCGGCGTCACGTGATTCCCCGCGAGTTCCATCCGGCACCCTCGTTCGGCCCAAAAGGAACTTTTGGCCAGCTTGGGGGGGCCTTCTGACCCCCCCAAGCTGGCCAAAAGTTCCTTTTGGGCCGAACGAGCGTTCCGGCGCGAACCCGCGGGGAATCACGTGACGCCGCGTCACTCCGACGTGGCGCCGACGTCACGTGCTCCTCGGAAAGGCTTTCAGAAGTGGCGTCCTCACTCCTCGTTGGATCACCAGGGAGTTGTGGTAAGTCTTTGGGGGGGGATTAAGGAAGGTGAGGGGTTTAAATTTTTATTTTGGATCAACAATCGCAATTTCCAACTTATTCAACATAGCTATGTTGAATAAGTTGGAAATCCGATCGTTTATGTCTTATCACTTTTTTAAGTTAAAAAAAAAATAAGTAGCGTTTTACATTTATGTTCAATACGAATGCACACCCCTAGTAATATGTATAAACACTGTTCTAAGCTTATTGCTTCTAACATTTCCTGCTTAGATCTCTGCTCTGGCTCTAACCACCTATAGGCCATGACTCCAAAATGTTGTGCTCTGGCTCATGGACTTTCCCTTTTCTCAAATTGAGCTGCCTAAATTTCTGCCTATAGAATTCTCCTGACAATCCTGCAGCTTTTACTGCATCATAGACCTGGACTACTTCTTTATTTAGTGCTTACAATAAGCAGCTTGAGCTTCACCTGATAGGTAGGGAGTTCACTTTGCTGCCCAATCTTCCTTGGACCACAGTTTCTGCTACTCACTCAAAAAAATAAGAAAGGCCTCAGGGTCATCACTTTCAGTCATTTTATGAAACATCAGCCCCCAGACAATTCCACTCCCACCTATGTCATCCACCATTGTGAGTCTTCCTGCCTCCGGTTCTCCATGGAGCTACTTTTGCTTCTGCTGCACTATCAAGTCTTTAGTCTCCTTAGCTTGTTCCTCAATCAGATTTATCAGTGACTGTTGTTGCTTGGTCTGTTGTGATAATATCTATTGAATCATGTTGTGTGTAATCTCTTGCCACTTTTAGATTTGTTCCACCATCCACTTCAACATGCTTTCAGATACCATATTGGACCTTGGGAACACAAAAAAAACCAAACCAAGCGTGGCACCAACACAAGTGTCTCTCCTTCCCAAAGCTCCCTCTGACTGGCTGCACAACCTGTCTATTGCTGTACCCTTACCTCACGGACTTTAAATTCAGGTTTTATATCAGTGAGACTCCTTTTACTGGATGCCCCTAGTATCCAACTGCTAATAGCATAAAATACCCTTACCTTATTCTTTCTTGAGCTTCTGCATTTCTAGTGGTCCACACGTTCCCAGTCTCAGGTTCCTCTGCTGCATCGAATTCCAGGTGATCCCAAATTTAATAAAGTCACAATCTGTGGGTCAGCATACCAAATCTTCAGTCTCTTTCCATAATAGTTCCAAGGCACCCTATTCTATCCTCATGGGTCAGGAATGCAGGACATGGATGTTTTCCCACAGGTTAAGTTCCAGGAATAAGTCTCTATACTGCCTCAGGTACATCAAATATTTAGCATACAAATTTACCTCTTTCCTTACAATAGTGTCACTGTTAAAACTTTTTGGCAAAAATTACCTCTATCACAGTCTTAGCCTGGAGGAATGTGGTACCATAGTGATTCTACTTCCACCACTAAAGCAGTCCCTTTTCCAGGAAACACTATGTCTTTTCCTTTCAAAAGTCACAGCTTACTCCTTATGAATTGCACAGTCCTCTGAAGGCAACAGTTTCTGCTTTTCATTGTTTTCTTCTGGAGATTTCTCTCAGGTTTTCCTGCTATTGGATCCCCCAGCTAGTGTCTTATAATGTCTATAATGACTATCAAAATAGATATAGTGATCTATGGTGTTTGTAGACTTAAAAATGCTTTACAGTATTTTACCAGACTCTCAGATTAAAATAGGTACATTACTGTCAGAAATTGCTATGAAAATTTAATTTCCTTTAATTTCTCATATAAAAATGATCAAGTAAGAGAATAATAATTTCTAAATAAAACCATACCGAGAAGCATTGTGTCTAGTGTGGGTATTAGGATAACCATATTTATTATAAATGAATGGAAAGAAATTGAGAAAGCAGCATCTAAGAATGTAATTGAAGGATACATTTTTCAGAAAAAGTAATGTGTGTGTGATTCTGTCATGTTCAAAGCTAACTCGGTGGGAATATGTTTATTAAAGTGTTTATCAAAGCAGGCACTGCTGGTATAGGACACATTTTCAGTATATTTCAATTTAAACTGTATTATTTATGACACATTATTTGCAAGATTATGTGCAAATGAAATTTCAGTTTGTTGTACTGTGGATTTTCTCTGGATCTACATTACTATTTTTTTTTAAAAACTGAAAGTATTGTTTTATATATAGATATGTAGATAGATACAGAGATATATATATATATATATATATATCAACCTAATAAACGAAGCTTGACCGACGTGCCGCAAATGCACAGTAGAGAGCAGCTCTACTGTGCATGTGTGGGCAAGCACGTCGGTCTCAGCGAGCGTCAGCTGGATATCAACATGGCGGCGTCGAGCGATAGCGGTGGCAGTGGTGACAAGGAGCGGCGGCAGCGGTGGCGACGAGGAGCGGCGGCCAGTAGCGAGGAAGGAGAGAGTGAGAGGGATTGAGTGAGAGGGAGTTAGGAGTGGGTGGGTGGGAGGGGAGGGAGGTAGGGGTGGGAGAGGTGGGGAGGAGTGAGGGGAGAGGGAGAATGAGAGGGAGGTGACATACTGAGGGGGAAGAGGGGGGAGAATGAGGGGGAGGTAACATACTGCTTAAACAAGCAGTATGTTAAAAATAAAGTCAATCCTCAGCGTCTGTGTCTCCTTTATAATCTTTAACATACTTTCTACTGCTGTGACAGTATCAAAGAGTAGGGCTTTTCCACCTGCAATAACTCTTAGTTTAGCAGGATAAATCATTGCATACTTCAGGTTCAGATGTTGCAGCTCTTTTTTCACTCCAACAAACTCTTGGCGCTTTTTTTGTAGTTCCATCGAGAAGTCAGGAAATATCATTATTATATTCCCTTGAAAGTGAGTGTTCCCGCCTCTCTTGCAGCATTCAGTATTTTCCTTTTGTCCTCAAAATTGTGACCTTCAATAATGACTGATCTCAGATGAAGCCCTTTACCTTGTACCAGCGCCAGAGATCTGTGTGCTCTAATTTTTTTTTTATTTATGCATTTTCAAAATATACAAAATATGAATCTTAAAAGAAAATATGAATTGAGAGAAGGAGAAAAAGAAGATAAGGAAATAACCACCATGAAATATAACACTCTCAATTCCATTATTCATGACCGCAAGATGGGGGGACCCAATCCACAACCTAAGGAATAATACTACTAAGGAAACAATGATCGATTAACAGCAGCCATACTATATAGTGGGGAACTGGACATTATCAGAGGAATCAACAAAAGGTGTTTTACCAATTACAAATTGGGTCAGCTGAAGGGGGTCATAAAAAATATATGAATTGTTTTGGTATTTAACATACATTTGCAAGGGAATTTAAGAAAAAAGAACCCCCCCACTTGCTGAACTTTCAAATGCATTAAGAGAAATTGCTTCCGCTTTTTTTGAGTCTGTCTAGAGACATCTGGAAAAACCTTTACTTTAAGCTGCAAGAAAGATTCTGATCTATGTTCTCAATAACCAGTCTTTATCAGGCTCAAGAACTAACGATACAATGAGCGTTGCTGAACCTATCATCTTGGTATCCGAAGTTTCAAACATTGTAGATACATCCACAGTGGGTCCTTCAGCTGGAACCAAAGATTCTATTCTATCTCCCTGTGCTCCATCTGTACTCCTTTTAAGTTGTGGTAGGTAATATATTTTAGAAACAGGGGGAATTGCATTCTCAAGAACCTGTAAAATTTCAGTTAGATATCTTTTAAACATCTCTCTAGGAGATATTAAAGGCAGTTTGGGAAAATTGATGAACCTGAGGTTTTTATTCCTTACAATATTCTCAAGATTTTCAGTTTTTAAGGCCATATTAGCATTTTCTTTAACTAATGCAGCTTGAGTCTGTTGAATAGAATTCACTTGAACTTGTATAGATGTAAGTTGTTGTCCCAAATCAGTAGATGTACTAGACAAAACAAACTTTATGCTTCAAATCTTTACATTTCTGCACAAGAGGAGATATCTGTTGAAAGATAGAACTCCGGAGTTCCACTATGGCTTCCCAAATAGCCTCCAAGGAAAATACAGATGGTCTCTGGACTGGAACTAACAATATAGAAGGTAATAAAAATTAACTTAGTGCACCTTTGTTAGTTCTCTCTCACTTCCCTGTCTGCCATCTCAAGAAATGTCCTTACCCAGTTGTCCGAGTTCAAACAACGGACTAGCAGCTGCAGAGATTGCCCTGTCACTCCCCGCTGGAATCGCCACACCCACGACTGAATCCATCGGTATCTCCATTGAAACCTGGGAAGCTCTCACAGCTGCAGGGTTACCAAGTGGTATTCCCTCTGCTGGGCTCAAAGTTGAGAGAGAGCCAGGGAGAGAGGGGAGCTCCCCGGAAATGGGCTACTGCGCACGGTGTGGCCATCCATCGAGCCTGTCAAGGGAAGCGTTGGAGGGGTCGCAGGGAAAAGCCCAGACTTCAGTTTCCTTTTCTGCCCATTTAGAGGAAAAAAATAACAGAGGACAATAAAGTGAAGGTAATTGCCCAAGAGAGATCCTCATACTGCTGACTATCGGTCAGCCATCTTGGCTCTTCCCTTCAGCCGCAGTGTCTAATTTCACATATCCTTGGCAATTGAAAGCCAAGATTTCTGGCAGACATTTTGAGAAAAAATGGATAGTCTCATTCCCTTCAGTTTTTTCTGGCATACCAACTATTTCTATGTTGCATCGGCGAGATAGATTTTCTAGATTGTTAATCTTATTCATTAATGCTGCAGTTAAATGGGTCAAACTGGTTAAAAGACAGGAAACTGGTTAAAAGACAGGAAACAGAGAGTAGGATTAAATGGTCAATTTTCTCAGTGGAAAAGGGTAAACAGTGGAGTGCCTCAGGGATCTGTACTTGGACCGATGCTTTTCAATATATATATATAAATGATCTGGAAAGGAATACGATGAGTGAGGTTATCAAATTTGTGGATGATACAAAATTATTCAGAGTAGTTAAATCGCAAGCAGACTGTGATACATTACAGGAGGACCTTGCAAGACTGGAAGATTGGGCATCCAAATGGGAGATGAAATTTAATATGGACAAGTGCAAGGTGTTGTATACAGGGAAAAATAACCCTTGCTGTAGTTACACGATGTTAGGTTCCATATTAGGAGCTACCACCCAGGAAAAAGATCTAGGCATCATAGTGGATAATACTTTAAAATCGTCGGCTCAGTGTGCTGCAGCAGTCAAAAAAAAGCAAATAGAATGTTAAGAATTATTAGGAAGGGAATGGTTAATAGAACGGAAAATGTCATAATGCCTCTGTATCACTCCATGGTGAGACCGCACGAATACTGTGTACAATTCTGGTCGCCGCATCTCAAAAAAGATATAGTTGCGATGGAGAAGGTACAGAGAAGGGCAACCAAAATGATAAAGGGGATGGAACAGCTCCCCTATGATGAAAGGCTGAAGAGGTTAGGGCTGTTCAGCTTGGAGAAGAGACGGCTGAGGGGGGATATGATAGAGGTCTTTAAGATCATGAGAGGTCTTGAACGAGTACATGTGACTCGGTTATTTACACTTTCGAATAAGAGAAGGACTAGGGGGCATTCCATGCAATTAGCAAGAAGCACATTTAAGACTCCCACCCACTCCCTCTCTCTCACTCACTCAACGCACAATAAAGTTCTGGAATTTGTTGCCAGAGGATGTGGTTAGTGCAGTTAGTTTAGCTGGGTTCAAAAAAGGTTTGGATAAGTTCTTGGAGGAGAAGTCCATTAATGGCTATTAATCAATTTTACTTAGGGAATAGCCACTGCTATTAATTGCATCAGTAGCATGGGTTCTTCTTAGTGTTTGGGTAATTGCCAGGTTCTTGTGGACTGGTTTTGGCCTCTGTTGGAAACAGGATGCTGGGCTTGATGGACCATTGGTCTGACCAAGCATGGCAATTTCTTATGTTCTTATGTGAGTAAGTGGAAGGGTAAGAAGTTGTGGAGCAGAGAAAAAGGGAGTGGAGGAGGGCTGAGGGAGAGGGGATGGGATTGAGAGAGGGTGGGGAGAGATTGAGGGAAGGGGAAGGAGGTGAGAGTAAGGGGAGGGAGGCAGTGGGAGACAGAGGGTGAGTAAGACTGAGTGGAGGGAAGGGGGTGAGTGAACGAGGGGAAGGGGGAGTGAGGGAGAAAAAGTGTAGAAGGGTGCTGTGTTCGAAATTGGACTGAAAAAAAAATTTAATGTAGCCCGTTTTAACGGGCTTAACGGCTTGTATATATATATATATATATATATATATATATATATATATATATATTAGAGATGTTAATCGGAACCGGAATCGGTTTGGTTCCGGTTCCGATTCAAATCTTATACTTTTTATCGTCCGGCCCGATTGTTTTTTTGTTTATCGGCTGCGCCCGATCCGATAAACAAAAAACCCACCCTGACCCTTTAAAACTGACCCCTTAGCCTCCCCCCACCCTCCCGACCCCCCCAAAAACGTTTTAAAATTACCTGGTGGTCCAGCCATCCAGTGCTCCTATCATGTGACAGGGGCTGGCCAATGGCACAGATACCCTGTCTCATGGTAAGGGCAAAGGGCCATCGGCGCCATTTTTATTAGTGGCAGCCGACGGCTCGAGAGCGGGAGATCGCTCCCGTCGCCCCCACTGGACCACCATGTAATTTTAAAACGTTTTTGGGGGGTCGGGAGGGTGGGGAAGGCTAAGGGGTCAGTTTTAAAGGGTCGGGGTGGGTTTTTTTTTATTGGGCCATCGGCACCATTTTTATTAGTGGCAGCCAACGGCCAGAGACCGGGCGATCGGTCCCGGGGCTTCCACTGGACCACCAGGTGATTTTAAAACATTTTGAGGGGGTTTGGGAGGGTGGAGGAAGGTAAGGGATTAGTTTTAAAGGGTCGGGGTGGGTTTAGGCGTTGTTTTGGTGTGCCAGTTTTCCCGCCCTCCCCCCAAATAACTCCCGTTAGTGGACACAAACCCGATTAACGATTTTTCACGATAAATCGGGGGAATTTCTATTGTATCACACTCTTTAACAATTTTTGACGATTTAAAAAATATCGGATGATATTTTAAATTGTCAACAAACGATTCACATCCCTAATAGATATATATATATATGGGGGAGTGGTGAGAGAAGCAGAGAGAGACGTCCTCAAACGAACTGAGCACTGAGAAAGGACTGCCCCTTACAAAATTGTATCAGAGGAACAGCTGAGAACCCGAAAGGAGGCGGGGTTATGTGACATCATCCACCAGTGCCTGCCTTTAAAATCAAACAGTAGACGGCGTACCGACGCTGTCGGCGCACCTAAGCCGCGCGTTCCAAAGGGGCGTGTGGCTTGGTCCGGCTTAGTCCGGAGTAGTCCGGACATTCCGGCACTTGGTGGTACAGTTGCTTTGGAATGAATATTAGGTGAACCTTTATTGTCTATTCGTCTCCAAGTTCTTATGGGGAGGAAAAGAAAAATAAAAAATTTTCCAATATCACCGATTACAATGAGGGGCCCTATGGACGATCACATTTTTAAATGGATCAAATCACCATCTGAGGACAATATAGGTGAGCAGTTTTCAGTCTCACTTAGTCCTGGTGTGGCACCATCACTTCCTCCACAACCTAAGGCATCTTTACCGGAAGATTTTTTGCACCTAGAAGCCGACAGCCAACCTGATGGAAGTGGCTGTGTAGCCTCAGGAGGAATAAAGATAAGTGAACAACTATCTATATATGTTAAAGGACTTGTTGCTGGGGAGTTGAAAAGGCCTGAGCAATGGCCTGCTAACTCCCCTGACAATATAACCTTGCAAGATTTATGGAAACTGATGTCAATTGTTAATAATAATGTCTCACAACTGAATGATTCTTTGTCAGCTGTAGTAAATTCAAACAAAAAACAGATAGAACAAAAATAAAGGAAGTAAATGTTTTAAAAGAAGATATGGGAAAAATTACATCTAAGATTAAATTGTTAGAAAATACTGAATCTGCTCATATTAGAGATAGTATCTCTATTCATAGAGAATTAGAAAACCTGGAAAATATGAGATACAAGAATTTGCATTTAATTAAGTTCCCAAAGACTAGGCTTTTGTTACCGTTTGAAATGTTTAAGAAATATTTAAAGGAGGTAATGTAATATGAAGAGAGAGAGATTCCAGCAATTTCAAAAATCTTTTATTTTCCAAAAACAGTTGAAGAAGAGGAAAGTGCCGAGTTCCCAAGTATTAGAGTCTTGACTTTCCTTGAGGAGTCTATTGATATTATTCATAATAGGGATGTGAATCATTTTTGAACGATTAAAATTATCGTCAGATAATTTTAAAATCGTCCTAAATCGTTAGAGTGCACGTACAATACAAATGCTCCCGATTTATCATCAGGGGCATTTGTATTGTATCGTTAAATAGGGCACGGGAATTATTTGGGGGAAGGCGGGAAAACCGGCACACCAAAACAACCCCTAAACCCACCCCGACCCTTTAAAACCAATTCCTTACCCTCCCTCACCCTCCCAAACCCCCCCAAAATGTAAAATTACCTGGTGGTCCAGTGGGGGGGGGGGGGGGGGGGGGTCCCGGCGCGATCTCCCGCTCTCGGGCCATCAATGCCATTTTGGCTGCGGCTAATTAAAATGGCGCCGATGGCCCGATAAAAAAAAACCCACCGACCCTTTAAATCGACCCCCCTTAGCCTCCCCCTCCCTCCCGACCCTTTTTTTTTAGGGAGGCCCACGCCGCTAAAAAAAAAAAACCCACCCGACCCTTTAAATCGACCCCCTTAGCCTCCCCCACCCTCCCGACCCTTTTTTTTTAGGGAGGCCCGCGCCACTAAAAAAAAAAACCCCACCGACCCTTTAAATCGACCCCCTTAGCCTCCCCCACCCTCCCGACCCTTTTTTTTTAGGGATGCCCGCACCGCTAAAAAAAAAAAACCCACCCAACCCTTTAAATCGACCCCACCCTCCCGACCCCCCCAAAACCTTTTAAAATTACCTGGTGGTCCGGGGGGCCTCGGGGGGTCTCGGGGAGAGATCCAGGGGGGCCTTGGGGAGAGGAGAGATCCAGGGGGGCCTCGGGGAGAGATTTCCCGTTCCCAGGCATCAGCTGTTCTAAAAAAAAAAATATGGCGCCGATGCCCCTTTGCCCTTACCATGTGACAGGGTATCCGTGCCATTGGCCGGCCCCTGTCACATGGTAGGAGCACTGGATGGCCGGCGCCATCTTTGAAGATGGCGCCGGCCATCTTTACTCATCAGCCCCTATTATACTATACTCTATAATAGGGGCTGATGAGTACAGATGGCCGGCGCCATCTTCAAAGATGGCGCCGGCCATCCAGTGCTCCTACCATGTGACAGGGGCCGGCCTATGGCACGGATACCCTGTCACATGGTAAGGGCAAAGGGGCATCGGCGCCATTTTTTTTTAGAACAGCTGATGCCTGGGAACGTGAAATCTCTCCCCGAGGCCCCCCTGGATCTCTCCCCGAGGCCCCCCGAGGCCCCCTGGACCACCAGGTAATTTTAAAAGGTTTTGGGGGGGTCGGGAGGGTGGGGTCGATTTAAAGGGTCGGGTGTTTTGTTTTTTTTTTAGCGGCGCAGGCCTCCCTAAAAAATAATTAGCGATGTGAATTGGAATCGGAAACGATTACAATTCACATATCTTAACGATCAGATTTCCCCCCCCCCCCCCCCAGCCGAATCTGATCGTTAAAACGATCTGGCACATGATTCACATCTCTAATTCATAATAGGAAGAACACAAATAAGGTGGCCCTAACGGAAACTGACAAAGATAAATTGTTTATGGATTTCCTAAAACATAAAGACCTGAATTTTTGTGGTCAGAGAATTTTAATTTTTCCTGATGTCGCCCATGCCACTCAGGCAAAGAGACATTTCCTCTTCTTCGGGTCGATACAGTAAGGACGCGTAAGAAAGAGTGTGGCAGTGCGGGGCGCCCCCTCGTTTGCCGCGCGAACAATTTGGTTTACATAGCGCTCGATTCAATATTCAAATGAGACGCAAATGCAAGTGGCGTCCAAAGGGCGCCCATAAACGGTAGGCGTGCGCAATCCATTTTACTGTATAGAGCGGTATACAGTGCCTATACAGTATCCTAGGTGCGTCAGTACCTGTCATTTCAAATGTCATTGGAAATGTCATTCCACCAGGTAAGTGGATGGTTCTTTTCTCGCGGCTTGGACGCCATTCGTGGACCTTCCCGCTGTCTTGGGCGCCCGGCTGGACATCCATTCATGGGCGCCCGGCCGACCGTCCAAAGTCGCCGGACATCCAAAGTCGCAGGCTTGGACGTCTACACGGGCGCTCAAGATCAGCGCGAAGGTCAACGAATGGACGCCGCGACCTCGGACGTTCAAGGACCTTGAGCGGCCGGACGTTAAGTTGTTTGCTATAGGAGCAAGCTTTTTCCTAAAGTATCCTTGCTTATGTTTAGTAAACTATCAAGGTAATAAATACAGTTTCTCAGACCCTTTGCAATTGGAGACATTTCTGTTAGATAAGCAAGTAGTAGAAGGTTGTATTGATGACCAATAGATGTTCTATTTTCTCTCTCTCAGTCTCTAGTATTTTTTTATTTAATATGATTATAGTAAAGCTCCCCCGATTATGGGTTATATCATGGATATGTAAAAGATTAAGGTAACTATTAATTTGAAATATAATAACATCTGTACTACTTCCTGATATTTTTGTTTAAAAATTTAAATGAAAATTCAATAAAGAATAAATTGAAAAAAAAAATATATATATGTACACATTAAAAAAAAAATATAGGGCCGGATTTTAAAAGACCAACACGCGCTGGGCCTATTTTCAAAGGTCCAGCCGCACATGTAAATCCCCGGGATGCGTGTAAGTCCCGGGGTTGCTGAAAGGGGCGGTCCGGGGGCAGGGAGGGGCAGGGCCTGAGGCACCCGGTACAGCAGCCATTTGCCGCTGTGCTGGGGGATCGCATGCCGGCAGGGTGCCAGCACGCGCTATCTGTGCCTGCTCGAAGCAGGTAGGTTAAGGATTTTGGGGGGGTTTAGGATAGGGCTAGGGGGCGGGAAGGTTAGGGGAAGGGGTAGGAAAGTTAGTATGGGGGTAGGGAAGTTCCCTCCCAGGCCGCTCCTAAATTGGGGTGGACTGTGAGGGAACTGCGGAAAGCCGCTGGTGTCAGCACGCGCATGCACCAGCGCGCATGTTATAAAATTGCGTGTCCATGTGCGCGCACCGGGTAGCGCGTGCACATGGATGCGCACGTGCAAGCTTTTAAAATGTACCCCATAGTGAACAGATTTACAACAGTGTGACACAAGAATTCAGTTCATGAATAACTTTCTGCATATTTTACATGTACTACTTTTCTTGATTACTGTCAAAGTTAAAAATAGTTCAACATTTGTTTTTAATTTATCTTATTATTAACTTTATTGAAATACTCAAAAATACATCTTTATTCTAGAAAAGGCAATGTAACTATTTAAAAAATTTTCATTATAATAGTGGGTGAGGGTTGTAAAACCTCCTCTTTGTTAAAGTGCAGTTTTTACTTTCTCAGTGTTTTCCAAACAAATGTCATTTTTTCAAATTTGAGAGACTGCATCAAAATCCCAGTATATTTGAGTCTGCTAGATTTTAGGAATTTTGACCTGGATTTGGAATTTCAGCAGGTTTGCCATGTGATTATGTGATTATGGGGCAACTTTGAGTAACCCCCACAAGTGCATAGTATGCAAATATATTCTGGTCAATTTTAAAAGCCCTACTTGTGCCAAAGCAGGGAGATACATGCATGACTCGGCTCGGCGCATGCTGAGCAGATTTAAAAAACTGCGCAAGTATGCACGTATCTCCCGGTTCGCGCACACATTTTTTTTTCACAAAAATGGGTGGGTCATGGGCATGGTATGGGCAGGGCATGGGCGGGAAATGGACAGGCCAGGTCTGTATTATGAAGTCTGTGCATAACTTTACTTCTGCTATGGATGGCATATAAGTTGTGAAACACAAAAAAAATGGGTAGATTTCGACGCAGTCTCTCAAATCTGAAAAAAATGACAATTGTTTGGAAACTACTGAGAAGGTAAAAACTGCAATTTAACAAAGAGGATTTTTTACAACTCTCACACACTATTATAACGAAAATGATTTAAATTGTCGAGGCTAATAGGGTAAAAGGAAGCGAGTTAGCTAGGGGTGGTAGGAGGTCCTCTCCTTTACTGGGGCAAACTGGGAACAAACTGGGAAAAGAGGTACTTGCGTTGATGTATGTGCCTAATAAAGTCCCCCCTTACGAGAGTAAAACAGCATTTGCACACACATGCGTGCATCAATATGAAATTGTGTGCACATGAATACATGAATAGTCTATTCTAAATGTGCGTATGTTTTAAAATCACTGCTTCCATATGTGCTAGCCAGCAAACACCCGCACATGTGCGCTCTCGTGCGAGTTTTAAAATTTACCTCTTTGGTTCCTGCATAATTTGAAGTGAAAATTCATTTAATATTTATGTTACGCGTCCCATCCACGCCCGTCCCACGCACGGGCCTGCTCACCTTCATGGTTCCACGGCGGATCCCGGGTTGGCCTCCCTAGCTGCAGCTGCTAGCACTTCCAGGCCTCGGCGTCCCGCGGCGGCGGTAGCCTGGCCTTCTACTGAGCACCAGGCCTCATGCGGAGCTCGGCATCCTCGACTGTGTTGGCCATGCCCCTACGCGTGTGCGGACCGCCCGGCCTCTTGTAGGGTCAAGGGCGGGTCTTAGCTCCGTGGTGCACCCTGATTGATTCCTTGTTATAAGGAAGTCCCTGCTTATACTTCCTTGCCTTGGCAATCGGGTCGGCGTTCTACTAGATTGTCACTGCGTTTGAATCTTGTCTTAGTCTTGTTCCAAGTCTTGTTCCAGGATCCTTCTGTTCCAGTTCTGTTCCTGCCTTGTTTCTGCATTCTAGTTCCAGCATCTTCCTGTTTCTGTTCATCTGTCCATCTTCCCAAGTAGTACATCGGACTGTCTCCCTGATACTGACCTTGGTTTGCTCCTCGACCTGCCTGCCTGCTGCCTGCCTTCTGACTCCAGCCTGCTACTCGACTCGCCTGTCTGCTGCCTACCTCCTGACCTCAGCCTGCCTGTGACCTCATCTGACCTCCGGTATCTGACCTCTGCTTTGTTGACCATTCCTCGGACTGACTCCTGGACTTTGACCTCTGTGTGCTTGACCTCGTCTCTAGATTCTGGCTTTGTTCCTAACATTGTCATCACCTACGTTCTTCTGGTCCTCCTTGTTCCACCTGACCTCCAGTCTCGAACCTGACCGCACTCCCCCTTTTGTCTGTGGGCACACTGGACTTCCACTCTCCCAGGAGACCCTGTGAGGCCCACCTAAGTCCAAGTGGCCCGGGTCCCTACGGGCTCCTCCCGGGGGGACCTCGGGCTTCCAGTGTTGAAGCTCTTCCTAGCCTCTGTCTCCTCCAGTGCTCTGCCCCCTGGGGGCAGTTGCCTCCTGGTCCCTACCAGGAGGTGGTTCTCCACTGCCTCAGGACAAGGGTCCACCCCCGAGCGCAACAATTTACAAGGCACAAAAGTACCTGCTTACTTTTCACCTGCAGTGTCTGTGAGCAGAGGATCAGGGTAAAACTACATGAGTACATTTGAAAATACAATTATAAGGATACATTTTATCCCCCTGTCCTAAACACATCTCTGGAAATGTCCCGGGACAAAACATATGCACTTTGTGACAGGACATGCCTATTTTAAGTCACTCAATGGGGTACAAGTTTGAATCGGGTGTATCTAGCCTGCTAATTGGTAGTTACCTGATTAAATTCATTTGATTTTTAAATCCCCATGGATATTGTACCTCACTGACCTTGCCCGCAGTTAAAGCAAATTCAAAGTCTGCCCGCAGTTAAAGCAAATTCAAAGTCCATGGATACTTTAGTATCCATGGACCTTCAGAAGTCAATTATTTAAGGGAAACTACCCATGTGGTGTTCAGTATGCGTTCATTCAATACTGACTCAAAAATATCTGTGAAACAAAATCTTTATTATAACAAGAAAGGCAAGTACAGAGTTTCTTGGGAGCAGCAGACTTTGCCAATAAAGCAATGCAAGTCTCAAACCTACTCAGTTCTATTTCCACGTAGCCTTTACTTATATGTAATTTATTTTTACAACTTTGTTGTTCTTCACTCTCCACGCCTTGGTTCGTTTCAACATTCCTCCAATCACAGGTTGCCAGCTTTCAACTCAGGTTTCTGTATATGTGCAACTTTCCTCACTTCAGCTCAGGTTAATGTATATAGGGCAGCTCTCCTGGTTCCAGCTTGTATCATTCTTTATCATGATCTGCGTACAAAGTCCAACAGTTCAGTGTCTTTCAGGTTTGCAGCATAAACAGTTATATACAATGGTTTCTTTGAAAATTATTTGAAGGACCACAGATACAAAAGGACCTGTAAACTTGTTTAATTCTGACCAGTGTCTGTGGCAGATCTCTTCTGAACCTAATGAAACAGATGAATCATATGAGGGATTTGAAGGAAGGGGATATTGAAAGTAGCAAGTTACATGTTTATAAGAAGCATACTTGGAAATATAGATGACAGGATAATTCTAGGCAAAACACAGTTTATTATTCAATATCTTGTTTTACTAAAAACTGCAGGTAGCCTGCTGCAGACAATGCATTTGCCTATTATTAAAAAGCAAATAAGAAACTTTTACCTGAGTGAGCTAAACTCGGTCTTTTCTTCTGAAGATGCTTGGGTCCTTCTATTTTGGTCTATCTATCTGGTCATCCCTGCATACTACTGACATATTCTTTCTACTGGAACAAGATGACCCTATATGGCAGCACTCAAGTCTCAGTCTTCCAACAGGACATCAGTCATTTTTCTCTTGCTCTTGATAACTGAACTGAAAGACAAGAGACAGGATGGGTTGCTAACCTCTTTTGGAAAGGTAAGAGGCTTTGCCCATGGCTGAGGCATGAAAGTTTGTATTGGCTAGGCCCTTGTACCTGCAGACACTGAGATATATCACTTATGGCAGGGCCTTTCTGCACCATATACTGTTTTTCGATTGAAATTTCCTCTGTTGTAAGAATCATATCTGCCTGGTTGGACACTGTCTGTGTCTAACTGGTATCCATTTCAGGCAGGCACACTTCCCTGTTTTCTGCCGATCTGAAAAACAAGGGCTTTCACACTGCCTTCTATAAATGCAAAAGGCTGTTTACAAAAATAAACCCCCTCCAATGTTTGTTTCCTTTGTGGTAGTTCTGCATTCTGTATAACTATTGTAGACTCTGTGCTGAGGGAAAAACGAGGCCCCCTATATTTTACAGATTGGCCTATGGCCCAGGAAGAGAGAGAAAAAGGCCACTTTGGCCTTAACCTTACCTGCAATGACCATTCACATCTATTATCCACCCTAACTGTACACTAACAACATTAGGGTGATATCTAGCGGGCAGTAGCAGGTGAATAGCACATCATTCAAAAAATGGAAAAGGGATCCAAATGAAGAAAACAGGAAACAGCATAAGCACTGGCAAGTTAGATGCAAAGTATTGATAAGGAAGGCAAAGACAGAATTTGCAAAGAAGCTTGTTGTGAAAACAGAAACTCATAATAAAACCATTTCCAGGTACATTTGAAACAAAAAAGCTGCAAAGGAGTCAGTTGGACCATTAGATGATTAAGAGGCAAAAGAGGTACAAAGGGAGGACAAGGCCATAACAGAGACATTAAATGTATTCTTTACTTCGGTCTTTACTGAAGAAGAAAAAAGGCAGATTCCCTTGCTAACAATCATAATGTGATATCAATTGACACAATGAAGACAACGAACTATGACAAAGTCCTCTTAATTAATTCAAAGCCCTCAATGTAGCTGTCATAATATGCACTTCCGACAGAAAACTAACTTTGTTTGCCTTCTATTTAAACATAGGCCAGATGGCTTATTTTTGTGAATTTTATGTATCATGCAGATAAAAATTAAGTTATCTTCCTTCATTTTCTGAAGAGTCAGCTCTCCAATATGGCAAATAGCTATGCCAGAAGTGATATTTAAAGATGATGATTTAAAGGGATGGAAAAAAAAAATTCAGAGAAAATGGAAGATGTACTAGGGCAAATTGACAAACTAAAGAATAGCAAATCACCTGAATCATATGGTATAAACACCAGAGTGCTGAAAGAACAGAAAAATGAAATTGTAGACCTAAGTTTCCTTTCCCGGCGCACTTTCCCGGCGCACTCCAGCTCCCTGCAGCTACCCTCTTCCTCTCCCTGCCGAGGCTCGCGCGGCCCATTCGGGGCGAGAGCCTGCTCACCTACCTCCAGCAAAGGTGAGCCGCGCAGGGGGGGACAAACAGAGCCAAAACAATACTTAAAAAAAAAAATCCAAACCGCACGAGGCCCTGAGAGCCTCGCGAGAAGGGAACCGCTCCCCTAAAAGGAACAACGGGCCAATCAGAGGGCGGCAACAGCCCTTTAAATCCCCGGAACTCACCGGCGGCGTTCTTTCCCGGCGCACTCCAGCTCCCTGCAGCTACCCTCTTCCTCTCCCTGCCGAGGCTCGCGCGGTCGGCGCGGCCCATTCGGGGCGAGAGCCTGCTCACCTACCTCCAGCAAAGGTGAGCCGCGCAGGGGGGGACAAACAGAGCCAAAACAATACTTAAAAAAAAAATCCAAACCGCACGAGGCCCTGAGAGCCTCGCGAGAAGGGAACCGCGCCCCTAAAAGGAACAACGGGCCAATCAGAGGGCGGCAACAGCCCTTTAAATACCCGGAACTCACCGGCGGCGTCGCGCGCCAGGCGTCGCGCGCATGAAGGAGCGCGACCTAAGGGGCCTGCCCCTTAGTGCGCCCCTTGGTGAGCCCCAGGAAACAGAAATAAGGCCCCCTTCAACAGCCTACCTCACCACAACAGAGACACACTAGAATCACAGCCAACATCCTCGCACCCATCCAGCCTCCTGCAACATCCATCCAGCACCCATTCAGCCTCCTGCAACATCCATCCAGCACCCTCCAGCATCAACAGTCATCCATCCAGCACCCATCCAGCCTCCTGCAACATCCATCCAGCACCCTCCAGCATCAACAGTCATCCATCCAGCACCCATTCAGCCTCCTGCAACATCCATCCAGCACCCATTCAGCCTCCTGCAACATCCATCCAGCACCCTCCAGCATCAACAGTCATCCATCCAGCACCCATTCAGCCTCCTGCAACATCCATCCAGCACCCTCCAGCATCAACAGTCATCCATCCAGCACCCATCCAGCCTCCTGCAACTTCCATCCAGCACCCTCCAGCATCAACAGTCATCCATCCAGCACCCATTCAGCCTCCTGCAACATCCATCCAGCACCCATTCAGCCTCCTGCAACATCCATCCAGCACCCTCCAGCATCAACAGTCATCCATCCAGCACCCATTCAGCCTCCTGCAACATCCATCCAGCACCCATCCAGCCTCCTGCAACTTCCATCCAGCACCCTCCAGCATCAACAGTCATCCATCCAGCACCCATCCAGCCTCTGCCAATCTACATCCAGCATCCATCCCGTCATTGATAGCACAACTAGACCACCATGCCTCCAGAATTCTCAATCCCTATTCTTCACCGCAGCTTCCGCAACACAGATAAAGCAACAATGCAACCGCAGCCACGCTCCTCCAAAACCCTCATTCCGATCTTACTCACCCCTTTCAGCCAACTACTAGGTCTCTCGCTATTCACCCTAACTCTCTTCAACGCACAATCTATCACTAAGAAAACTCTGATACTCAATGACTATCTCTTAGACAACAAACCGGACATCTGTGCCATAACAGAAACTTGGCTTAAACCAACAGATATAACCCTAATAAATCAACTACCCACACAGATGTACGACTTCTTCTCCCTCCCCCGATTAAAGAAAAGGGGAGGAGGCCTACTGCTAGCAACCAAAAAAGAACTGAGAGCCTCCCAACTCCCAATAAAATCAGACTCAAAATTGGAAATAGGCCTATTCAAAACCAACGAACTCCAAATCCTCTTAGTCTATGCCCCTCCTGGACTCCTAGACGCAGATGCCTCCATCATAATAGAAGTAATTGCAAAACACATAAACCTGGACTCCCCCGCCTTGATCCTAGGAGATTTCAACCTTCATGTCAATAACACCACACTCACAACCAACTGTGAAACCCTCCTCTCCACACTCTCAGCCTTGGGCTTCCAACAGATTATCAATAAGCCCACCCACAAGGCAGGCCACACTCTGGACCTCATTTTCACAAACTCCGGCAATCAAGCACTCATCCCATCCCATTTGCACTCCAGTCCCATGGTCAGATCACTCATTAATCTCCGCCACCTTCTTAATGACAGAAACCCACAAACCTCAATCCCCTCAATCTCCATTCCCTTACAGAAGATCTTGCTCTTCCGATGACCTTAACTTCCACCTGGCTAAAGAACTTCCAAACTTAAACCTTGCAGACCCAACGCAGCCATATCATCCTGGAGCAATATCACAGAGGAAATAGCAAATAAATTATGTCCTCTTTCAACAAAAATACTCAACCTGAATTCACATAAGAGACAACCATGGTTCACCAAGGACCTACGGAAACTCAAACAAACCCTCAGAAAAAGGAAAGCCTATGGCGCAAAACCCCTTGTGCCAGTACCCTGTCTACTTACAAATCTGCCCTCAACCATTACAGGAACAACACTCTAAAGGCAAAAAGAGATTTCCACGCTCTCAAGATCCACGACATTATCTTTGACGCAAGAGCCCTCTTCTCCTACGTATCCGAACTAACTCAACCTAACTCTCATTCCTTCCCTAGTGAACAAGCACAAGCTAAGCAAATGAACTAGCCCTATTTTTCCAAAATAAAATCTCCAATCTCTTAACCCTCCTCCCACCTAACCCCACCCCTCTGACTAACCCCCTACACATCCCCAACAAGACAATCTCACTGGACACGTTTGAACCTACCACCGCCTTTAGAGATCCAATCCCTGCTAAAGAAAATGAAACCTTCATCGCATCCCTTCGATCTAATACCGTCAAAACTTCTTCTGTTAATACCCGAAACCATCTCTAAACCACTTGCGGACATTATAAACTGCTCCTTAACACAGGGAATCTTCCCAGAGGCACTAAAAACAGCTTCTCTTAAACCTCTACTAAAGAAACCCAGATCTGGACCCATGAACCCAAACAACTTCCGCCCAATCTCAAATCTACCCTTTGTAGCAAGATCCTGGAAAAACTGGTCAATTCGCAACTCTCTACCTACCTCGAAGATCATGAAATACTTCACCCCACACACTACGGGTTCCGCAAGACCTTAAGCACTGAAACTCTTCTCTTATCACTAACTGAACCATCTCACCATGGGCTTGGACAAAGGACAATCGTTCCTACTAATTCTACTGGACTTGTCGGCAGCCTTCGATACGGTCAATCATGCCACCCTCCTCAAACCGCCTTTCAGACATTGGAATTACAGGCTCTGCTTACACTTGGTTCAAGTCTTTCCTCTGTAACAGAGGCTACAAAGTTAAAATCAATAATAAAGAATCTCCCCGCTACAATTCCTCACAAGGAGTTCCTCAAGGCTCCTCACTATCCCCAACCCTTTTCAACATATACCTTCTTCCTCTATGCCAACTGTTAACCAACCTACAACTAAAACATTTCTTATACGCCGACGACGTACAAATCTTGATACCCATCAAAGAAACCATCTCTAAAACCCTCAAATACTGGGAAAACTGCCTACAAGAGATCAACCAACTCCTCGCTAACCTAAACCTGATTCTAAACTCGGCCAAAACAGAACTCCTCCTCATCTCCCCTGAAAATAGCAACTCCCCACACTCTGCAACAGTTAACACCATTGCTACACATGCAAGAGACCTAGGGGGTAGTAATAGACAAACACCTGAACCTAAAAGCATTTATAAACAATACAACCAGGAACTGCTTCTACAAGCTGCAGGTAATCAAGAGAATGAAACCACTACTACACTTTCATGACTTCAGAACAGTCTTGCAATCAGTAATTTTCTCCAAGATGGACTACTGCAATTCAATATTGCTAGGTCTCCCAGCCTCATACATAAAACCACTTCAGATGCTACAGAACGCGGGCAGCCAGAATTCTGACAAATTCCAGAAGAAGAGACCACATCTCGCCAATTCTATCTAATCTTCACTGGCTGCCAATACACTACAGAATCCTACACAAGTCCATCACCATCATCCACAAATCCATCCACTCACAAGCCCCTCTCAACCTCCAAATCCCCCTCAGAATGCACTCATCATCCAGACCTATCAGAGACGCCTACAAAGGCTCCCTGACCGTTCCTCCAACTAAATCTACACTCCATAAGGCACTCAGAGACCGGGCCTTTTCTACAGCGGGCCCCTCTCTTTGGAATACCTTACCACCGGACCTTAGACTTGAACCCTGCTTACCAACATTCAAAAAAAAACTTAAGACTTGGCTATTCAGGCAAGCCTTTCCGGAGTCAAATATCCATTGAGAGACCTCACTGCACAATGTTAATATCCATAAAGAGACATCACTGCACAATGTAAATAAGTTACCTCTGTAAATTTTTACGCTACTATCCTTATTTCCTTCCTCTCCCAGTTCTACAACCTTGTTTTATTGTAACTTTTGCTTCCGTTGCACTTGTTAAAAGAACAGTTTTTGCACCCCCTGTTATATGTAAACCGGCATGATATGATCTTATCATGAATGCCGGTATAGAAAAACCTTAAATAATAAAATATAAAAAGTTAGTAATCTTTAAACTGTCATTAAAATCAGCTATGGTACCTATATAATTGGAGGGTTATCTGTTACGGGACCGGGCCGTTCCCCGGTCCCTCCTCCCAACTTGGGGCCGGCCCGGCCCGCACGGACTCTTCCCAGGCCGTCTAGGCCTGCATCGCAGCCTGCCACGGCGTCCCCTCTGCGAGGGAGACACCGCCGATTCCCCGTCGCTGGCCCCACCCCCTAGGCATGCGCGCGCGGCATGGGCTCCAGATTTAAAGGGGCCAGCACAGGAACTCAGGGACAGCCCCTAAGGATGACGTCAGATGCTGCAGGGTATATTTGGTCCCAGCTGCAGGGTATATACCCTGCAGCTGGGACCAAACCCTCGCCTTGCAACGAGGTTCCTCTGCCTCAGAGTCTCTAGTAGCTACTTGTCCTGAGTATTCTACTCCGTCTTCTGATTCCTGGCTTCTGACCCCGGCTCCGTCCATGACTCCGCTTCAGCTTGATCCTTGGCTTCTGACTCCGTCTTCTGATTCCTGGCTCCTGACCCGACTTCATTCCTGGACTTCGACTTCTTCCACCACCTCAGGTATCCGGTACCCGTGGCCCCAAAGATTCTCCTAAGTCCCAGCGGCACGGGCTCTCACGAGCTCCTCCCGGTGGAGCCGCGGGCTTCCAAGGGTGAAGACTCTTCTGTCTCCTGGGCCCAGCCGCCCTTGTCGTCCACCTCGCCGGATGCTGCACGGATCCTTGGTCGCATAGGGTCCCGCCTAAGTCCAAGAGGCCCGGGTCCCTATGGGCTCCTCCTGGGGGGACCTCAGGCTTCCAGTGGTGAAGTCCTCTCCAGCATCTCTTCAGTGACACCTCCCGGCTGTGACGCTTCTGTGGGTTCCCACAGTATTCCATCCTCCATCTCAGCTGGCCCAAGGGCCCACGACCGTAACAGTTTGCAAGGCCATGGACCCGGCGGATCTTGCAGGCTTGAAAGCCATCCCGGGTATTGCCCAGATGCTGCAACAGCAGCAAACTTGCCTCAACCCCCTGATGGCGACATTGCAGGGATTAGCCAACCGTGTTGGCGGAGCCACCACTTCCAGTTCCTCGCTACCTGGACCTGGGACCAGTTCCGGATCAACAGCACCCATACAGATGCCAGTACCCTCGCACTTTTCAGGAGATGCCAAGCTTTGCTGAGGGTTCCTGAACCAGAGCTATTTTCGATTCAACCTCCTTCCACTTCAGTTTCCGACAGACCGGGTCAAGAGGAGCTTTGTTATCTCCCTGCTGGACGGGAGACCCCTGGCATGGGCCTCCAACCTCTGAGAGCGTCAGGACTCCCGCCTGGACAACCTAGTACAGTTTGTCACTGCCTTTCAGCGGGTCTTCGATGAGTCCTCCCGCAGACCTACTGCTGCATCAGAACTGCTCCAGCTGCATCAGGGTACCCGGCCTTTGGCGGAACATGCCGTGGACTTCCAGACTCTTGCTGCCGAATTGAACTGCGGAAGTGATAGCCTGCACGGTATCTTTTTGGAAAGCCTCTCCCCAAGACTTCAGGATGAGCTGGCGGCCAGAGATCTCCCGGACAACTTGAACGATCTCATTGATCTAGCGGGCCGCGTGGACCACCGTATCCAACGTTGGTTCCAAGAGAGGAGGCCCACTCACAGACCTGGGAGTTCCGGAAACCACACCTACCTGAAACGGGCACTTTCCTTCTGCCTCTCCGGGGGCTTCAGATCCTGAACCCATGCAGGTGGGCCGGGGGCCTATCTCTCAGGAGGAAAGGAGAAGTTGTCAGTCCCTGGGCCTGTGCTTGTATTGCGCAGGCAAGGGTCATTTCCTTGCCCACTGTAGTGAGCGTCCGGGAAATGCCCGGACCTAGGGACAGTAAGGGAGCTAACCCTAGGTCACACCACTTCTGCCTACCCGTGCACTGTCCCGGTGACCTTACTCCTTCCCGTAGGAGAATTCCTGGGAGCCTTCTTCCCATATCCTGGACAAGTCTATCCTTCGCCAATTCCACTTGGATCATCCGGGTAAACCCAGGCCTCCAGGAAGGGGCGTAGGAGGGGTGGTACTGTTACGGGACTGGACCTTGCCCCGGTCCCTCCTCCTACCTCGGGGCCGGCCCAGCCTGCGCGAACTCTTTCCAGGCTGTCTAGGCCTGCATTGCAGTTTTCCGTGGTGTCCCCTCTGCGAGGGAGACACCGCCAATTCCCTGTTGCTGGCCCCGCCCCCTAGGTGTGCACGTGCGTGCAGGGGCTCCAGATTTAAAGGGGCCAGCGCAGGAACTCATGGACAGCTCCTAAGGATGATGTCAGACACTGCAGGGTATATTACCCTGCAGCTGTGACCAAACCCTCGCCTTGCAACGAGGTTCCTCTGCCTCAGCGTCTCTAGTTGCTACTTGTCCTGAGTATTCTACTCCGTCTTCTGATTCCTGGCTTCTGACCCCGGCTCCTATACATTCTCACACCGCTTCTCCTTCCCAATCCCCTGGACATGCACATGCACACATTCATTCTCACACACACACTGAACCCAAGGCAGGCACCAATTCATTCTCATACACACACACAGGCAGGCACCTATTCTCAGACAGATCCCAGGAAGGCACCCTTTCATTCTCATATACAGGCACACCATCAGGCAGGCACCCATTTATTCAAACATACATACACCCAGACAGACTCCCATTCACACACATGCACACATTGAAGGCAGACCCCCTCTTTTTCTTTTTCCAGCAACCTCGGATCCTCTCTCATTCCTTTACTGCTACTCTCTGCTGCCACATTGTTATTGGGGAGGCACCGATTGCTGCTACTGGCACTGAAGCCAGTTCTGCTACCTCCACTGTGTAGGCTCCATGGTATTAAACATTTGCGGGTACTCCCATTTCCTCCATGCTGATCTCATAGATCATGAGATCAGCACAGAGAAATTGCTGTTTGTACATTCCCACAGATAACATATGCCAGTCACTAAATATATATATATATATATGTATATATATATTTTTTTTTTAAATCTTTGCTGTCTGATCTTAGTTTCTAATCAGTTGGTCACAGGCTTTTTTTTTCCACGTTCCCTTTCTTGGTCTTTTGCCAGTTCCTTTTAAAGGGTCTCTTGTTTTCTGTTTCTTTCTCTCTCCACTTTATTTATTTATTTATTTAGAATTTTTATATACCCTGTGACAAAGGCTATCGGCGCCATGACGAAAGCGGCACCGAGGGTGTGAGTGCAGGGGATGGCTCCTGGACCCCCCCCCCCCCCCCCCCCCGCTGGACCACCAAGGAGTTTTGGTAAGTCTTGGGGGAACCAAAACCAAAACTTTTAAATTTTTATTTAGGTGGCCGTATAATTCGGCGAAGATTTGTGTATTCGTGGGGAATCACGATAC
Organism: Rhinatrema bivittatum; assembly: GCF_901001135.1. Classification (NCBI taxonomy): domain Eukaryota; kingdom Metazoa; phylum Chordata; class Amphibia; order Gymnophiona; family Rhinatrematidae; genus Rhinatrema; species Rhinatrema bivittatum. The sequence continues at coordinate 3,250 of NW_021821435.1, read as the reverse complement.
GTTTCGCTTCCCCATGAATACTACGAATAGCGCAATATACGTTGCGGATCGCCAATACGGCGAAAACGAATGCACACCCCTAATAAAGGGATATTTCAATTATCCCAATATTGATTGGGGTAAATGTTGATTGGCTAAATAAATTGCAGGAAGACCTTGTGAGACTGGAAAATTGGACATCCAAATGGCAGATAAAATTTAATGTGGATAAGTGCAAGGTGATGCATATAGGGAAAAATAACCCATGCTATAATTACAACAATGTTGGGTTCCATATTAGGTGCTACAACCCAAGAAAGAGATCTAGGTGTCATAGTGGATAACACATTGAAATCGTCGATACAGTGTGCTGCGGCAGTCAAAAAGCAAACAGAATGTTGGGAATTATTAGAAAGGGAATGGTGAATAAACGGAAAATGTCATAATGCCTCTGTATCGCTCCATGGTGAGACCGCACCTTGAATACTGTGTACAATTCTGGTCGCCGCATCTCAAAAAAGATATAATTGTGATGGAGAAAGGACAGAGAAGGGCGACCAAAATGATAAGGGGAATGGAACACTCTCCTATGAGGAAAGACTAAAGAGGTTAGGACTTTTCAGCTTGGAGAAGAGATGACTGAGGGGGGATATGATAGAGATGTTTAAAATCATGAGAGGTCTAGAACGGTTAGATGTGAATCGGTTTATTTACTCTTTCGGATAGTAGAAAGACTAGGGGGCACTCCATGAAGTTAGCATGGAGCACATTTAAAACTAATCGGAGAAAGTTCTTTTTTACTCAACGCACAATTAGACTCTGGAATTTGTTGCCAGAGGATGTGGTTAGTGCAGTTAATATAGCTGTGTTTAAAAAAGGATTGGATAAGTTCTTGGAGGAGAAGTCTATTACCTGCTATTAAGTTCACTTAGAGAATAGCCACCTGCCATTAGCAATGGTTACATGGAATAGACTTAGTTTTTGGGTACTTGCCAGGTTCTTATGGCCTGGATTGGCCACTGTTGGAAAACAGGATGCTGGGCTTGATGGACCCTTGGTCTGACCCCAGTATGGCATTTCTTATGTTCTTATGTTCTTATGTTATGTACTCCTCCACCAGCCTCAACCTCACCCTCAACACAACTAAAACAGAACTCTTTGTCATCTCATCAGACCATCACAACGGTCCTCAACCTGACTCACCACAGCTAAGGTCCAACAGGTCAGAGACCTAGGATTCACTTTAGACAATCACCTAAACCTAAAAAAAATTATAAATGCTACCACGAAAGAATGTTTCCACAAACTACACATTCTAAAAAACTAAGACCACTCCTCCATCCCTATGATTTTCAGTTAGTTCTCCAGGCCTTACTTTTTAACAAAATTGATTATTGCAACACCCTCCTCCTAGGCCTCCCGGCTACCTCGACCAAGTCGCTCCAAATGCTTCAGAACGCATAGTGGCTAGAATCCTCACCAACTCCCTTAGAAGAGATCACATTACCCCCATACTGATGGACCTTCTCTGGCTCCCCATATGCTTTAGAATCCTTCACAAGTCTCTTACTATCATCCATAAAACCCTGCACAACCCAGACATCCATTGGCTGAATAACTCCCTGCAACATCACACATCGAATAGACCCACGAGAACGGTTGTATAAAGGAACCCTTTATTAATATTTCAAAAGAGATTTTGATTAAAAGAAGGAAAACAGAAAACAAAACAAAAAAAACTTAAAGGTACAGCTACAAAGGTAAGGAGTTTGCATCAGTTGCAAACGTATATAAAATACCATATTGGCAGCCCAGACCAGATGTATTCCATGCATTAGAAAAAGTGGAAAGAAGGTCAAACAACTGCCATCATGATTACAATGTGAGTAGAAAAAGACTATTTTAGACAAAATACGTTCTTTCAAAAATTGGAAAAAACATCAAATGAAAAAAATGGGAAAAAGCGCAAGCCTTGGAAAGTCAGATGTAAAAAATTGAAAAGGCAAGCAAAAACAGAATTTAAAAGAAGCTGGTCGTAGAGGAAAAATCTCATAATGAAACCTTTTTAAAATATATCAGAAGCAGAAAACCTGTGAAGGAGTCAATTGGCAAGTCTTGGGGAGACTCCTGACCCCCCCAAGACTTTCCAAAAGTCCCTGGTGGTCCAGCGGGGGCCCTGCAGTGATCTCCTGCACTTGGGCCGTCGGCTGCCAGTATTCAAAATGGCGCCGATAGCATTTGCCCTTAACATGTCACAGGGGCTACTGGTGCCATTGATCGGCCCCTGTCACATGGTAGGAGCAATGGACGGCCGGTGTCATCTTGTGCTCCTACCATGTGACAAGGGCCGACCAATGGCACCGGTAGCCTCTGTGACATGTTAAGGGCAAAGGCTATTGGCGCCATTTTTGAATACTGGCAGCCGATGGCCCGATGTGCAGGAGATCGCTCCAGGACCCCCGTGGGACCACCAGGGACTTTTGGCATGTCTTGAGGGGGTCAGGAGGGTAAGGGGTTTATTCATTAATGATATGTTGCATTTGTGGGGGTTCACCATATGTTTCGGAACCCCACGAATGCAACGAATAGGGACCTATACGTTATGGATTGCGCATTCGTTCAAATGAATGCACATCCCTAGTGTACTTTCAAAACTGTTCAACTGCCATTTCTAAAATACAAGCATTACTTTTAGAGGTCCCAGCTTAGGCACATATGTGCTGAATTATGCACTCTGATGAAAATTACTCCTATACATTACTTTGGCAGCACCTGCAAATTTGTCATGCCATAAAAATTATCTGAATCTGAAATCAGCTTTACTGAAGTAAAAGGCTCTGAAACATATCCCCATCTTTCTCCCTTGTCTATGTAGCTTGAAGGCTCACTGCTACTTTGTACCCACAGGCCTGCAAGCTTGATTTTCTCTTTGATAATCCCTTTTCCACAAGGTTTTCAGATTCAAACTCCACGTCAGGAAGTATAATATACAACATTTGAATTCCCTCTGTATATTTTTCCAGGATAGCCTGGCCCCTCTCCCAGCACTATCCCTTTTCCCTGTAGGGAAATGTATGTGCTCTGTGGATAGTAAACATACTTTCCCTGCAAGCAGAGGATGTTACCCATGCCACCCGTAGCGCAGCCCTCTCACCCTTCTCAGACGGACTCCCAGGGCCTGCCTTCTCTTCACTGGCAGCGGTGGGCTGCCAGTCCAACCTCGGGTTCCCTCCAGTGCCTCTGGTCCTGCCACGCTACCCAGTGGTTGCCA